>NC_068982.1:3306662-3308417 GCF_001194135.2 Octopus bimaculoides | reverse complement strand
GTATGTAAATATATGTAGGTGTCTATATATATGTGTGTTCGTTCGTGCGTGTGTGTATGTGTGTGGGGGTGTGAATATATGTATATGTATATATATATATATATATATATATATATACATATACACATATGTGTGTGCGTTTGTGCATGTGTTTATGTGTGTAGGTGTGTATTTATATGTGTGTGCGTTTGTGAGTCTGTGTATGTGTGTGGGTGTATGAATATATATAGGTGTGTATATATATATATGCATATGTGTATGAGTTTGTGCGTGTTTATGTGTGTAGGTGTGTATTAATATGTGTGTGCGTTTGTGCGTGTGAGTATGTGTGTAGGTGTGTGAATATATGTAGGTGTGTATATATATGTGTGTGTGTTTGTTTGTGCGCGTGTGTAGGTGTGTAGGTGTGTGAATAATAAAGCAGTGCACATTTATATTTATAACTCTCAGTGCAGTAAAACTTTGAAGACATAAGCTGCAGTAATTATCTCAAATGAACTTTGAATGGCGCCAGCGGACGAATTTCTATGCGGTTACACTTCATCAGGAGAGTATCTTTCCAACACAATTACTGCAACGAAAGTCTTTCCCCATTTGAGCGTACAGGAGGGTATTAAATATAAATGTATAAATTCTACCTTAATCCTCGATTCTTATTGTGCTCTAATAATTAATTTCAGCTCGACAAAGCTTAGCACACACCTGGAAATGTATTATTTGCTTCTTACATGAACGACCATTGGTTCTTACAGAATTGACATCGGTGTATGTCATTGACGAAACCTAACCACACAAAACGACGTCTCACATAGTCTGATATGGTCGATCGGCGTCCAGCGTAAGGCGTTCTCATCTACATAACCTTAAAGGGAGAATATGTTTTCTGACAAAAATACCTCAGTTAATGGTTTTTCCGTCTCGATAAACATGAGAGCTTAAATATAAATGTATGCAGTGTTATGAGAATGTATTTTGCTTAATTATAATATTGTAATGAAAGAGTTACACCCCCTTTTGCTTTGATCGCCTCTGTAAGAACCGATGGTCTTTCATGTAAGAAGCAAATAATACATTTCCAGAAATTACAATCTTTGAGAGACGCTGGCGTTTGAGAAAGAAATACGACCGTTATCTTCGACATTGAACTCTCCGTTATCAAGAACTCACATCTTCAATTTATACTTCTTGGACTCATGACTCTGGGGATTATTTTACCTTGACCAATATTTGGCTATTGACTCAATTATTTTGTGATAACTCTGTACTGCCATTATTATATATTTTTACCATATATCTCAATACATAACTGAATTGTACAGTTGGTTGCTGGTTTCGATCGGGGACTGTTTCCTTGTCATGCAGTAACCGTAACAGCAGCATTACATTAATCGTTGTAGCTTGGGGTTTGTAAATTGTATATATGAGTTACATTCCAGAAGTATTGTGACATTTTTAGGAGAGACAGTCTTAGCTTATTCTTATTTTAGTATATTATTTCTATATATCAAGTAAGCTGACCTATCAACCTTTGTTGTTCCAGACTGAAGAAGACGGCTGTAGCATCACTTTGAGTAAACCTCACTAAACACTGCCTGTCAAAACTGACCAATTTGCGGACATTTGGAAGCTCAATAAAGTTTAGTATTAAACTGGGCAAAAATGCTAGAAATATATGTAATACTCCATACTGATTAAGAATTAAGGTTTTCACAAGAGGTTCAAGGATGTTATTTGTGTATATATATATATATATAT
>NC_068982.1:3301892-3305924 GCF_001194135.2 Octopus bimaculoides | reverse complement strand
ATATATACATACATACATACATACACACACTCACACGCACACATATATACATACTTTCTTCTTTCACTTATGAACACACTAGTAATACCGCAAAGGGGATCAAGAGAGACTGACTCGACCGAAATAAAAACATTAATCTCTATTGCAGTAATGGCAAACTACACGAAACGTACCGTCGCATATAAAGGTACTTTGTTGGTGTTGAAATCCTGTCCATTTCTTGTTAGACGTTCGTCTACCGTGCAATGAGAACGTAAGTGGCTCTGGAGTCCCGAAACCTGTTTCAAAATGGCATAACAAACAGTGCAAGTATGTTTCACCTTAAGTGGCACAGTGTTGTTTGTCTTGCTTAACTTATGAATATTTAAATGCCCTTTAGACCAGCGCCGGACTTAACAGTCACGTTACAAATATGACACATAATTATGTCCGCTGGAATGATGTTTGCGTCACTTGGGCCAACTGTATGAAAACAAGTTCTGAGATGTGAAGCTAAGTCAGTCTTCGAAAGACAAGTCTTATCACATTGAGACACTGAAGCATGGCATTATTCCTGTGATTAAAACGATGCTATTTTTTCGTAGTTCTCTTGGCATTTTTGCACGTTTTGTTTTTCTTCAAAATCTCCTGCCTCAGCCCAGATCTTGCTCGCTATTTACCCCCGTCAAGTGCAACAGATTCAACATCATACAACACACATACACACATGATGGCTGTCGACCTGTAGATGAGTATGACAAATAATCCTATCCTAAATGACAAATTATCCTATCCTAGGTATCAATGACAGTTGCTGTTAGCAACGCTTGCGTTGAAATCTAAAGTCAATAGCATCATGCACAACGTCGATAAGACGTCCACCTACAAAGTTACGCAACCCAGAAACAAGCAAGCACAAGATCTCCAGTTTCGCAATAAGGCGAGTGTAATTTCAGAAGGCCCTTTGTTAACAGAAATGTCTAAACAAAGATTAAGGGTCTTTTTACTTCCATACGTTGGATGGTGTTGACACTGGTAAGTTCATCCATCCTTTGACAAGTTTCGATCTTCGTCCTGCAGGGATTCCAACGAAATCCACCCTCCAAAAGAAGGCTTGAGAGGTTGCCAGGTTAGACCGCCGGATCATATGACAGATTGTACTGGGTTACCATCAACACTGACATTACAACACTGACTTAACACACACACACACACACACACACACACACACACACACACACACACACACACACACACACACACACACACACACACGTATAAGTACACATACATACACTCACACATACACACATGATATAAAACATTTTAGTCATATTTTTATCCATCATTTACCTTTATTTTCCTTCTTTTCTTATTCTGTTTTGGGTTCGGAGAAACAGATTCAGACTCGAAGATGGCGCCGTTTTCTTATTTTAGTCTCTGTACTATATTTTGTTTTCTTTTTTTTCTTTCTTCTCGGAATTTTGAAAATGAACATTCGGACATATCTGTAATTCATATGGTTTGAAGCTAACAAATATTCATTTCGCTGTTTTCTTCAGTATGAAAGACGTGAAAAAAACCAAAAATTAAAAATAAAATAAAAAAAGAACCGAAACACGTTTGTATAGATGTCAACAATTTCATAAAAGTAAAAAGAAAAAACAATTGCTTATGAACAGCTTTCTACCTATGATTTTTCCCCCTATTTCTGCTACAATGATGGACAGTTAAGATACTAGTTTATTAGGCAGGAATGATGCACAGAGACAGGAAACCGAAATATATTTGATATTAAAAAATAATTAATAGCGATAGAAGCACTATTAGCACCAACAACTAATACCTTCCTTATTTAACGGTGTATGATGTGTTGGAACACAGAATATTGTATTATTTACCACGAATTTTGTCAAACGCAAGAGATTCATCAACTTGGTAAAGATTGAACTCCCCGAGACTGATGCTTAGTAAATCTTTATACAATTATTTGGCCTACACTGTTTTCGCTTCCTTGGAATTGGCTGACCATAAAAAGAATACTGCTTATTGTATCGAATGACCAGTCTATTTCAATTGATTGGAAACCAAGTGGAGTGATAAGATCCTTCCTCTCTCCAAAACACCTGTGTGTCTGGAACAAACGGTTTCCAGCGAATCCTGAGAATTTGATGAAGACACTTTTGGTGATAACGTTCTAAGGGTTTTATGTGGTGGTCATAAATATTCCATGTTTCGGCCGAATGAAAAATAGAGGATAGTACAAGTGCACGATAAACTCAAATTTTTGTACAGACCTTAATATGTCGTTGTAGAACGTACTTGCCCGCATTTTGTTAGAACGTTTAAATACTCTCATAGTTCCAAATATGGTGTCTGAGTCTCAGTGTGGTTTTCGTTCCTCCAGGGGCACAGCTGACTGCATCTTTACTATCAGACTATTGCAAGAAAAGTGCATTGAACAGAATCTTATTCTATACCATTGCTTTGTTGGTTTGAGCAAAGCATTCGAAACTGTTAATCGAAATGTTCTGTGGCTTATACTAAGGAAAATAGATTGCTTAGAAAAATTTGTAAATATGATCAGGGCTTTGAATCAAAATATGAAAGCTAGGGTTAATGTTGGTGGTAGGCTCTCTGAATGTTTTGCCTTGGAAAATAGAGTAAAGCAAGGAGACCTTGATGCACCCACCCTCTTTGCAATATACTTTGCCGTTGTGTTGTCACACGCTTTTCAAAATTCTAAGGAGGATATTTACATAAAATATCGAACAACAGAGAATGTTTTTAATCTGACCAGACTGTAATCCAAAATGAAGGTTTTTACTTCACTCATTAAGGAACTTTTATACGCTGACGATTGCGATCTTGTCACTCATTCTGAAACAGGTTTGCAATCTCTTGTATCTGCATTTGACTCGGTTTTTGATGATTTTGGCTTGACCATCAACTTGAAAAAAAAAACGGTTGTAATATATCAACCTGCACGTGGGGCTGTTTGCCACACCCCCTAAAATTTTTGTTAAGGTTAAGTTATTTGAGGTTGTTGATTCTTTCATCTACTTTGTTCCAAAAAATGATGGAAATCTGGATAGAGAAATACATCTACAAATTCAAAGGGAACCACAAGCACTTGGTGGCTTGGTGGCTTGGAGTCATGTGTTTGGCGCCAATGATACATAAACAACAATTCAAAGCTGGTTCCTTACAAATCATTTGATTTACCATTCCTGTTGTATTCTTGTGAAACATGGACACGTTATGAATGACATTGCAAATTGTTAGAAAAATTCGACCAAAAATGCCTTCATCGCATTTTCAGCATTAAATGGAGTTCTTCTACTCCAAACACAGATGTCCTGGTATCTGCAGCCTCACCTCAACAAAAGCTATGTTTCTGAAAAACCAAATAAGATGGTGTGGCCATATTGTTCGAATGGGGGATGAACGCACGCCCAAACAGCTGTTTTATGGTGGGAAATGCTATCGGTGTAAACCTAAAAAAAGGTTTATGGACGGCATAAGGACTACCACGAAGTCACTTGGAATGGATCCAAAGGCGATAGTAACCCTTGCTTCGAATTGAGCTGGATGGGGAGGTCAGGATAACTCATGCAAAACTCAAGAGAGATTTAAGGATGAATGTTATGATCGAGAAGGTGAATCACAATGACCTTTATGTGTGCCAGTTTACTACAGACCTGCCTTTCTATTGCTGGGTTCAAATCTCATTTGCGAAGCCGTGGAAAACGAACCTTCTTTTTTTCTGTCTTCTGCAACGATGTGGGTTCATCTGGTATCTCAGACAGAAACCTGTCCAGACGTTCCTTGAAAACTTCCACATCAACACCATGTAGATCTCTAAATTTGCCATAAAACCATAAATACTCACACACTCACATTTATATGTATGTATATATAAATATATGCATGTATGTATATATACATACATATATATATATGGGAGAATATACAAATAATAACAACAGACGAGGACAAGTGGTGTAAATAACAAAAGTATATATATATATATATATATATATATATATATAT
>NC_068982.1:3292797-3300530 GCF_001194135.2 Octopus bimaculoides | reverse complement strand
ATAGTATGTACGGATATTTTATTTCTTAGTCGGTTATTATAACCGCTAACTCTGCTTACCTTTACACACGCGCACACACACACACACACACACACACACACACACACTCACACACACACACACGTACACATACATATAAATGTGTTTGTGTGTGACAATTTTGGGTATTATACTTCAAGGGAATACATGGGCAGAAATGCGTGTGCCGTGCTTGTGTGTGTGTATGTATGTATGTATGGCATAATGGAAATTGTACAGCTGGTTTGATGATTATGTTGGTTTACAGGGGTGGGGGTTGGGCGGGGATGGTGATTATTAATGTGCAGGCCGATGTTTTTACTTTGCTAAATATAATTATATGAATGATGGTTTTTGTAGGATTTATGATAACTTAGGGTGAGAGGGAGATTAATGGTAGATATGAGAGTTTTAACGACAGAAGCACTTCTTTTTTTTTTGTTATTCGTTGTGGTTGTAATAATGATAAGTGTTAATAAACTGGAGGTGAAGTTATGTCGTTTAGCCTCAAAAATAATTTTCGTAGCAGGTGCTGTTGATAATAAATCATTCTTTCTACATTCCATTAAGCATTTTAATTGTATTATTTAGTTCTCAACTTTTTTTTCCGGTGTTATTGTTAACGAGCAGAATAGTGACAGACAGCTTTTTCTATAGGCTGTTCAGATGAAAAGGAAATACATTCAGGAAACAGAATTTGACTGAAAATCCAGCAATCGGTAGAAAATATTAATTTTATCTTTAAACAGTAAAAGGATGAACAAAAGGTGTACTTTATGAATTCAAACTTACTTAACGATACAGTTCTATATTTAAGAGATGAGGAATTATGTACATTATTTACATTATTTATATTATTTACATTTGACGGATATTTGTCCTCATCTTGTTTGTTGTTAACACAACGTTTCGGCAGATATACCCTCCAGTGTTCATCAGGTGTCTTGGGTGAAATTTCGAACATGGGTTCTCATTCCTAAGGCTGACGAAGGCTGGAGGGTATATCAGCCGAAGAGTTGTGTTAACAACAAACAAGATGGGGTTCAAATATCCATCAAATGTAAATAATGTAAATTACTGAACGATGTTTTGATTTGGAGTTTAGTATTTTATGTGTTCGCTGAACACATGTTACGATGAAGTAGAAAAATTTGAAAAGACAATACGAAACCGGTTATTTCTCCAAATACAATGTTTATATACCAAAAAATTTTATAACATTTTTCTGACATAATTTAAATATATACTTTAACCATGTAACACAAGCCTTCTGTATTTTTTTCACTCTTGTTTATCTTTTATACATCCAACCACGTGCTTTCACATACCAACTTTCTCACCTATATATATATATATATACATACATACATATGTGTGTGCATGTGTGGTTGTGTGTGTGTGTGTGTGTGTGTGTGTATGTGCGTGCGTGCGTGTATCTACGTGTGCGTGTGCGCGTGTATGTACGTGTGCGGGCGCGATGTGTAGCTTTGTGCTTGTGTTTGTCGTCCCACCACCTCTTGGAAACCGGTATTGTTGAGTTTACGACCCCTCCTAACTTAGCGATTCGGCAAAAAGACTGATAGAATAAGTTCCAGACTTAAAAAAAAAACAAAAACAATTCTTTAAACATTGCCGTAGTCTAATGACTGAAAGAATTAAAAAGTAATAAAGCAATTGAAATTATGAAAGATTCTGTATGCGATATCGATAGAGTGACTGAGGCTAAGCTGGTTTCCAGAAAACTACCAAATCAACAAAGTATTTTGAATCCATCGCTAAAAAACGAAAGATGGTGTGGCTTCCTTTTATGCAGAAGTAACCCCGCTGTCACAGCTGGTTATTGGCCTCACTTCTATAACATTGGTTTTATTAGGGGACTCTTACATATAGACCAACTGGAAGCAAAAACTATGCTTTTCTGGAAGGCGTACTCTGGACGTACAACATTAATTGTCAATATAAATACCAAAAGGCTAGTCATTGGGGTGGTGGTGACGTGGCATAATTGCGTGAATTTCTGTGTGTAGAATACAAATTCACAAAGATTGTCTGAAAATTTCAAACAAATAAAAACTTTTGAGGGATTATATGGCGTGCGTAAAGCAGAAACTCGCCAATATTTCATTTGTTTACAGTTGACAACACGGGCTGTCACGCACAAAATGACAGCTTCAAAATCCTATATTCTATCTGGTTAAAAATTATGAAAGATTAAACATCTATAACTTTTTAAAACTTTTTTCTGGAAACAGTGAAATATCTCCTGAGATTCAGCTTGAAAAATTACATTAATACACCAAATTTAAACGTTTTCAATAAACTTTGAAATTTCCTCTGGTGCAACCAAGCAAAAAATGTTCCCTAACCGCACTTTTATTTACTTTTTGTTTCATCTCATATAGATTACACTATCTGGAAGATGCACAAAATAAAGAGCAAAAAGTACGAATTTGAGCCCTGGGAACAGCGAGTAAAGATCTTGAGAAGTACTTGGAACAAACAGGAGCTAGAATAAGGGTGGAGCACTTGCAGAAAACAGAGTTTCCCTGGAACTGCTCGAATACTCCGGATGGTGTTCAGAAAATAAGGGATGTTACCTTAGTTCACTGGTAGTGAATAGCTGGCACCGTAGTACATCTCCAGCGTTAGAAGCCGTGCAAAGGCAATGATGATGATGATAATAATAATAATAATAATAATAATAATAATAATAATAATAATAATAATAATAATAATAATAATAATAATATTAATAATAAAGTTGTTATTGCTTTCAAGATTCGAAGTGATCGAATGACACAACAAATTTAAACTCTTCTCCCATAATTCGGTCAATTTGTTACGTTATATATGACTTTTGAATATAGCAGTAATATTGTGGGTGAGGATGGTTAACTAACCAACAGATCCAATTTCGTTCAGCTTAATGTAAAAACAAATCAAACCCATTCTTCAATATATTATTCATTATTGTATGTTAGAAATACATATTTTATGTCATAAATCAATGTTATTGGTAATTCTATTTAGGACAGACAATGAACAAATAACACATCCGTCTCTGTTGTGGGATTTGAGGTTAGAGACACCAGAAGAAACTATTTGTGGTATGTACTGTTCCTCCAAATTCAAATGCTGTTTGCCACATGAGATTAATATCATCTGATATTGGTGTATATCTAATAAATTCTTGGTTAGAGTCTAGAACATTATTTCAATTTCTGGTTAATGCTATTTTGTTTTACGTCTGAGAAATTTACGTAATTTATCAATATTCATTCTCTCTTCTTTGTTACTAACAAAATGAGAAGAGAGACAATTAGGCAGAAGGTGAGTTTTGTGTTTTGACTTGTAACTTGTTTAAACGTAAATGAGTATCATTTAACAAGGAAGACTTGAATATGTGCGACAGTAAGACAGCTCATTGGATTACATTTCTTTACATTCTGTAATGGATGAGAATATGTTAAAATTATGCTGTCCTTCATTCTGTATTTCATTCTGCATCAGTAGCTGTAAATATTAAAATACCAGTAATATACAGGTATCAGTTCTATCGAATTTGTTGTCTTACTCTGTAGAAATTAACATTAAATCATAGCAAAAGAAATCATTATTAACTTTATCTCTCATGTTCCTTGACACTTTATATTGGATAACCAAGCAGAATATAATCTTTAGTTAATCCGTCTTCCTATACAACAACTGGAGACACGTGACACATGACGAGATGGGAAGCTTTACTTACGGTAATGTTAAATATGTCTATACAATAGAGTCAATATCCATAATCAATAACATGCGGTGGGGGATAATCAATATCATATAGATATGATATTTATGACCAGATAACTGTTGAATAATGAACAGTATTACTATATGGAAGGTAGATATATTTTTATTTTTAATTATTATTACTATTATTATTATTATTATTATTATTATTATTATTATTATTATTATTATTATTATTATTATTATTATTATTATTATTATTATTATTTATTAATCTATCTTATCCCTTTTAACCACCCTCTCTGCTTATTCATCCGCTATTTATTTCCCTCAACCAAATGTTACTTCTACATTATCTTCTTCCTCCTCATATTTTACGTCTTCTTCTTTTTCTTGTTCTTCTTAATCGTCTATCTATTATGATTATTTATTTTATTATCATTATTATTATTATTATTATTATTAATATTATTATTATTATTATTATTATTATTGATTTATGAAGATTGGAGTAATTTTTCATGAATGTAATGGATTTTCCATCACTATACCCCAAGATTGACAACGATGATTGGGTGGAATCCGTCAAGGATGCCCAGTCTGTCCCCTGCTGAACGTGCTGGCTCTCGAGCCATTACTGAAGAAGTTGGATATCTCGAGGGGCATCCCGCCTGATCTAGGATGCAGAAGGTTCGTGTCGCGTTATGCGGACAACATCACCTATGGATAAGTTCCATAAATCCATGCTACTGGAGAGCTCTACTGATTCGAGACAAGCTCTGCAGAAAGGGAAGTACTGCCGGCTGGACGTGCTCGTGGTGTGTGCAGGACGTCGAAGCCGTCTTAAACGCACTCGTCCAGTGTCCAGTGTCCGTGCATTACTAACCTGTAGAGCTTTCTCGAAGAGCTGTTATCGTGCGTAGGAGGGATCGGGTTATAAGACGAGTCCGTCGTGACGATTGCTCTGCTGCCTTACTTTGGTCGGGAACGAAAGCAGTTTTCCTCTGTTTGGTGACTATGGCGAAGGAGGTAGTGTGGTGGACGAGATAGAAAGGACTGAAAACAGATTCTTTTCGGTTCGGCCAAGACCTCATCGACTTTTTTGTATCGGCTGATGCGGACGTTATCACCGTAATAGCGTCGGACAGCATGAAAATCGAGATGAGCGGCTTTAACATAAGTGGGTACGAAGCGGTGACAGGAGCAGAAATTAATCAGAAAAAGACTCGTCTAGTGTCCATGCATTAATGACTTGTGGAGCTCTGTTGACCAGCCGTTATCACGTGTTGGACGAATCCAATTATCAGACGAGTCCATTGTGAAGATCGCTCTGCCGTTTTCCTTTGGTTGAGTAGGAAAGACAGTGTTCTTCTGTCTGGTGGCGAAGGAGGAAGTGTGGTAGACGGGTCTGAAAGAACTGAACACATACTGTCTTCTTCGATCGAACCTTCATCGACTCTTTTAAGTTCCACTTGAAAAGGAAAGTGGGGGTAGAGAGGGAAGTTCTGTCCCCCAATAAATTTGTTGGAATGTGGGTGTATGTGGTGTGGTTGGCCCGTGTGAATGGGCTTGCTCTGCTATTTCGTTTGTAAACCGGAGGAGTTGAGAAGAAGAAAAGCGCCATGCATACATGGGGAATTTTTATTGTTCAATTGTTTTGTTATTTTTTTGTTTTTGTTTACACGGCATTGTTCAATACCCTACTTGTCCATTATATTGTATTGTCCTTATTTGTATTGTGTTAGGCTCTTGTGGCTAATAAAAGAAATTATTATTATTATTATTATTATTATTGTTATAAAAGTAGTGAGCCGCAGAATAGTCGGCTAATGTAAAATTTCTATATGCCTATATAAGTAACCGTTCCTCCGTTCGCTGCTTGTAGAACTACTGATAAAACTGTGTCTCTAACTAGAACTCCGCGGCGTGTATTTGTTTTTTGATGTTGTTTTAAATAAACGTTTAATATTCCATTGTTGACACTGTAAGTTATGCTGAAACTATAAAGGAACTGAAACTGATGTAAACAGCAGAAAATAGTCGAGATGGATCAAGATGTCAACAGAATTGCAATGCGTAACTATATCGTATTTTAACTATTGTTATTTTACAGTGTTTTCCCAATAGTTGTATATCATATTCAGTTTTCTTTGCACGTGTAGACTGATTTTGATGCAGTTTTATTTGTATATTTGTAATAATGTGATATTCTTTCGCTTCTATCTTTTTGGTTTTGACATTAATCTTCTAATTAAAATACGTTCAAAGTTCAGTGTGACAAAATTTCATTGTGATTTCACTCCGCTTATACGAAGAACTGTGCTTTGGTAGAATAAATAGAACGTTACACAAAATGTATTTGTCCTCAGCTTGATTTTCTATTTCGTTGTTTACTTGTCGACTGTTCCTCCCTCAGACTTCCTGGTTTTGTACATATATCAAACAATCATTATCATATTTCTTTCAACGTGAATAAAATATTTTGTGTAACCATATTACAAATCAGAATCAAGTCTGGTCGATTTTCAAAAATGGAATATCAATAAAATATTCTGTGACGAATTCATAGTACAATTTAAGATGTTTGTATAAGTTAACTTATCTAACAGCAAATTACGAAATATTATCTACAGAAGTACAGCGTCACAGTTACAAAATTAGGGAAATTTAAATGAAAACAAACAAACTGAAGCCCCGAGACTTTCTGTGCACATCACTGGATCTTGAACACTTTAGGCTCTGGGAAGCGTTGTAATGCCATTCCATAGAGAGAGTATTCATTTCCGAAATCGCCAAGACACGGGCTCATTTGTTCCACTATTACCAGATGGGACAAAATATTGCTTCGTTGGCTTCAAGCGCATCTAAATAGATCTCCAAACTTCTCTCTTCAAAGCTGGTGTCAACTATTATGATGTTCACGTCATGCTCATCTTATGATACCCAAAGTCTTCCAACATCTTCTGTAATGCATTCTACCCACAATCCAATTATGCAGCAAGTTCACGGGTTATGAAACAATTTATGTGCGAATCAATTAGTCTGCTCTCAACGATTTACGTCACTGGTCACAATTGACGGTCTTTCAATGTATGTCTTGTCATCAATGCTAATTTCCCTTTTTCAAACTTCTTTATCCATCATTTCACACGGGTATTATGAATAGCATTATTACTGTAAACAAATTCTCGCCTTGTGTGCTCGTTGGACAGCCTGCACCTCTCCCCTCACCAAGGGTGTCTCTGCATGAAACTGACTATTCGTCTGCGACGAAGATAAGCAAGAATCACTATATATATATATATCTATCTATCTATATATATATATATATATATATATATATATATATATATATAGATATATATATATATCCAAAATTAAGGAATGAAGTTCATAGTATCCAGGCTTCATATGTTTCATAGCTAGACGTATCTCGGAAGTAGCAATTGTCCAAATATGAGGTGTTGT
Source organism: Octopus bimaculoides (assembly GCF_001194135.2). Lineage (NCBI taxonomy): Eukaryota > Metazoa > Mollusca > Cephalopoda > Octopoda > Octopodidae > Octopus > Octopus bimaculoides. The sequence goes on along the minus strand of NC_068982.1, from coordinate 3,293,309 downwards.
CCGCTCGCTATTCGTAGGCCCAAAGTTACTTTAATCAAAAGAAGTTACCATTGTCGTCAAGGGATCCCATGTTGACTCGCAGCAGATGGGAACCCTTAACGATAATGTAAACTTCCTTTGATTAAGGTGTCTTTGGTCCGACGAGTAGCGAGCGGATTACCTCTCGTTTGGATAGTTACTCCTTCCGAGATTCTGCTAGCTATGAAACATATGAAGCCTGGATTTTATCTACTCTGCTTCATTCTCTAATTGTGGATTTCTTTTCGGATACACAACAATCCCTGCTTCTAGCAATAAGCTATAAAACAATTTCCTGACCTTATTGAACTTCAAAACAGAAAAAGAAACTTACAACCAATAAAACATTATTATTTCTGAAAGTTGTTTTTTTATAACTTCTAGGGACTGCTAGAAGCTTACTATCTTCCTACACCTTGATCCTTGAATCTTACCTTTACACACGCACACACACACACACACACACACACACACACACACACACACACACACAC
>NC_068982.1:3283888-3292393 GCF_001194135.2 Octopus bimaculoides | reverse complement strand
TTTAAGATGATTCCCATGCTTTCCCTGATGAGAAGTATGTCTTACGTTTAAGATGATTCCCATGCTTTCCCTGATGAGAAGGTTACAATTTTAATATCACAGATCCCTATGGATCACATAGGTTGTAATCCTTTGAAACATATGTAGGAATAAAGTATGCAATTATAACATGCGTTTTCTCCATTCCTTAAATTTATATATATATATATATATATATATATCAGTGTGCTGTGCGTGTGTATGGACGTGTCTGTCTGTGAGTATCTCAGCTGAAAATAGATAAAGTTCCTAAACTACGAGGCTAAATATAAATGCCTTCGAATGTCTACCTTCGGTAATGTTAGATGAAGCGTCGTCTTCAATCATCAACTCTTTGAAACTGGAAGCTCTAGAAATAGGAATTGAAGTTAGAATCTGATGCTGATGCAAGATAAAAATGAGTTTGAAATGTAACCTTTATCTTACCAAAACCGTTAAATATTAACAGCTGAATATATTAAATATACGCAATCACACCCTTACAAACATGTATCTATGTATGTATGTGTGTATCTGTATGCATGTATGTATGTATGTATGTATGTATGTATGTATCTATCTATCTATCTATCTCTCTATCTATGCATGTATAACTACTTATTTTTGTTACATACATTTTTTGGGATACATGCGCAATCATTTATTTACGTAGAGAGTCACTTGACAACTATATTCTTAGCGTCAAACTATTGGTGCATGGAATTTCGTGTTTATTTTTTAAATGTAAAATTAAATTCCTTTCGAAATTTGATTGGAACTTGAATTTGATTACATGTCTTTTTAAAGAAAATTTGTAATTGGTAGGTTTCAATAAAAACAATAATAGTAACACAATTTTTTAAATTAAATGAAAATGCAAACCCAAAACAAAACGTATTTAATCATTACGCTAACCGCTTGAATTCATTTGAATTAATAGCTGCTATTGAGACGGGGATCATTGCTATTGTATCAGTCCTTGAATCTTGAGTGCTGCGGAAGCGGCCTGTTGCATGTGTATTGCCAAACTAGCATGCACCTACAACCGGAAGTCTAGTTTGTTTGCAGTATTTCAACATAGTCAGCTAGCACTATTTGTTTGATAGTTACTGAATCGCTTAGTTAATACATTAATTTGCAAACAAATATTTGCACTAGAAGGACAAAAGTCATGTACACTCCACCCGTTAGGGAAGCGTATGTAAAGACTGACATTTTCTAGGGAGAAAATTACCTGAAGAGGTGGAGAGCTTTGTGTGTCTTGGAGGCCCTTTTGGCACTGGAATAAATCACATGATTGCGAAAACCATTGCAGATATTTTCGCGAAACTGGAAAAGCGAGTCTAGTCAGATCAGGACGTCACAAGAGACATGAAGCTGTCTTTGTATGGAGCCTGTGTTCTTAAAATCCAGCTATATGGCTACGAAACGTGGACAATTTACAGACATTATATCAAGCAGTTGGAAAGGTCTCATTAAGCATCGTATCTAATGCATCCTGACCAGAAATCGGTCCACTTACGCACCTAATTTTGAGGAAAGGAATAATTTTTGACGTAGATGCGTTAGAGTTGCGATGTAGATGACAGCAGACAATCCAAGCAGACTTTTATGGGGAGATAATCAGAGGGAGAAGGTTTCAGCACAACGGCATAAACGAGTTTAAGGATGTCATAAATTGTAACTTTAAAGTGCGGGTGATCGATGTGGTTTTCTGAGAGGGATTAATTGAAAGCCGTACATCATAGAAAGAGACTATCAAGTACAGGTGCGTACAAAAGGTGACCTGGTCATTGACACCTACGCACTGGAACTGTTTTGAGGCAAATTTGTGGGCTACTCAACAAGCTGCAGGATTTTAAATATAATCGCTTTTTTTATTCATTCATATAGATCAGTCATTCTGGTTGTCATTTTCTATTGCTCATAGTTGGTTAGTTAATTTGGGATTTGGTTGTAATTCACATACCCTCTCTTCTTTCCCTCTCTCTCTGATGTGTGTATGTGGATCTTTGGATTGTACATTAGAGTAAATCAGGATTTAATGATATAAAAAGAATCTATCCGTCCATGATCCACAGAAGGTAGTCAATAGGGAGAAAGGTCGATTCAACATTTACAATTGTACAACTGTAGAAGTAGCAACAGTAAAAATAAAACCACCTGGCTTCAGCTAGCTGACAATTATTACAAGGGAGGCAACCATTTAGTCACAATGTATGGCTAGATTAGAAATTTAGATTTGAAATGAAGGGGCTAAAGAGAAAAAGATCCCTAGAATTTATGTATTGATGTATTGAATTTATATTTCCTTAAAGTTTCTAGTTTGTGGTAATCATGTATAGCATTATTTCATTCCTTTTAAACATCATCAGCATGATGTAATCAGGAATTTATTTACTAAACATTTATGAAGTGAAACATTCATAAAGATGGAAAATAATTAGATTGGAAGAAATTCATTGAACGCACATTTTCCTTTCTTTTCTATATAAAGTGTTAGAAATTTAATAATCGAAAGAAACGAGACAGAATGTTTTTAGTATCTACGTCCAGTGTAGCTCTTTCCAGAGAGTTCTACCTAGTAAAGACGTCATAAAAAGCCAATAGTTTTAGTTTTAACCGAAACATAATTCAAGGAATCATTTCGACATATTCTTTGAGGTGTAGGTACTGGTTTAAAGCTTCTACTTCATAATATTCATGCTAGTAGAGATAGCGAGCAGGCCATAATGTTACTGAAGCAACCCAATATATTCGTTGTGTGAAGGTTAAAGGTGCAGCTGATCACAGTAAGTTACCAGATTGTTTAAGAAATTTTGCTTAGGTTACAGGAACCTCGACGATCAGGCAAAGACAGGAAGATCTAAAACCCTGGAGTTCCAGGCCGTACTCCAAACCATAGGGGAAAATCAGGCCAATAGGACTCCGAGAGTCTCAGGCGAGCTTGGCATTTCACGGATGTATTCCACTGGACAGCAAAACTACCCGGTATTGGTTAACAGAAAGCGAGCTCTTCTGCAGCAAGACAACGCAAGACATGCTGCTTGAGAGACCCGGAATAAAATCCAGGAATTTGAAGGAATCGAACTGATGCAACACCCAGCATATAGGCAAGACGTGAGCCGCTCGAATTATTTATTCAGCTCTATGGTTTACTTTGTGCGCTCGTGATGCCTCATCAGCCAAGAGGAGGTGGAAGCTTCAGTGAAGGAGTTCTTCGCGCCGAAGATCAAGAGCCAAGGTAGCTTCAGGCGGTAAAACACGGTGACCTCTTCTTTTGTTGTAATTTGACAAATAAAACAAACAAGTCAAGAAAATATTGCAAACATTTTCAAACAACAGGAACTCATCATTACGAAGTGGAAAGAGGCATGTTTTTGTACGTATCCTTCTGACAATCGTCAACAGTTTCAATGGATTGTTGGTTAACGAAAGTTCTAAAGGCAAATGCTTTTCACTTATAAAATAAGCCCCCCCCCCAAAAAAAATAACTGTATTGATAACTATCGATATATTTTTGAATTTTACAACTTTCTGGTTGTCCCCAATATTCTGTTGCAAAATCATAGATATATAAATTATGTAACGTTTTTTAACTGTCGTATTTAAGTTTAAAGATAACGGCATCATGTGTATACATAATCATGTATCTGTTCCGTTCATGCGTGTGAGCCATGGCACTGCATCCATTGAAAATATATAGGAAATATTTGCTGTTAGTTATATGTCTTGTTTTATTTTTATGTGCATACGTCTATATCTATCTATCTATCTATCTATCTATCTATCTATCTATCTATCTATCTGTGTGTGTGATTGTCATTGTGTGTATATGTGTATATTTATATATATATATTATATATATATATATTATATATATTCATGTATATATATGTATATAAACATATATATGCATTTATATAATACATATGTATATTCATACATACATATATATTTATGTATATGTATATATACATATATATAAATATGTATATATACATATATACACACACATATACACACACACACACACACACACACACACACACACACACACACACACACATATATATATATATATATATATATATATATATATATACTCTCACGCACATATATGCATAGGCTCACACAAGCACGCACGGATACGAACTGTATTTTCATATCATGCTAGTACAAGAGTTATGTTTTGGCCTTGAAGTATTTTCAAGAGGACTTTATTTTATTGCCGTTAAATAAAATGAATTATATTGTTTTATAAAATCAGAAAATAACCATTTTAAAGTGTTTCTATGAGCAACACCACTAAAGTATCGTTAAGCTCAGTTGCTGACTATTAATATGATTAAATCATGGCTGTGATATTGGTTGACATCAGGGGCAGAGTAATAAAATCTATTATTCATACATGCCCACACATACACGCTTACATTATTTTGAATTTACATTCAAAAGCAAAATAGTTCAGCAAATACAGTGAAGTTCTTTGAAAAGTAAGCCCAACCATCTTTCATGACGCCCGTATCCTTCTATTCAATCTGTGGGAAAAGTGGAAACTCGTGACTGGTGTCGCAATGTTATGGGTCTCTAAGTTTGTAAGGAAGGCACACACAGCATCTGCATTGAAAAACAATAATATACTTCACTGTAAACATAAATTTTAAGAAACAAAATTATTCAAAATTACAAAGTTCTGTATGGATACGAAGATTTAAAAAATGCTCGATTATATACATGTGTACTCAAATGTTAAAGGAGACAATCATCGATGAGGTCATGGATGGAAAGGAAAGAGAATTCAGAAATTTCGCTGACTGATGGTTTGAGCGAGCAATTAATCAAGCAATAAATTAGTTAATTGTTTAAATGATTACCTAATTGATTAATAATAATAATAATAATAATAATAATAATAATAATAATAATAATAATAATAATTAAAGGAAGCGGTTGGAATCTCCCTATACTCTGATTGATGAGACATCTAGTGATGGTGTCAGAAGAGAAACACTGGTAATTGCAGAACCTGATAATCGCTACCTTACATGAGTGACAATGAAAAAATAAAATATTGTGAATAACGGTGGTAATGAAACTGAAGCCAATGTTGGTGACAGTGTTACACCCGGTAGGCTCAGAGAGTCTGGTCCGGCTCCAGCCTGTCCATATCCAGAAAGGGACCAGCACACACGGCGTAGATGGAACAAACAAATCAATGCCGTAGTCGAAAATGGTGCTCATATTAGGGGATGCCGACAAGGTATGTATGATCACTGGAAAGAAAAGGGATTGTTTCAACTCATGGAACAGAGATTATGTGATTAATTGCTAGAGCAATAAGAAAAAAAAATCGTTGGTTCACAGAAGTAGAGCTCTAAATTATCAAAAGACAGGTATTAGAAAACAACAGCAGAGGAAACGATGAAAATAGAGTTCTTACTGATAAAAGTAATCTCATAGAAGAAAAGAGAGGTGAAATCTCTAATAAAGCAAAGGGAAGGAACAGTGATAGCTCGCTCGATGAGAGATATATAGATGGTTTGGAAGAAGACAATAAAACTAATGGTGACATGACAGACAGGCAAAAGGCAATCTCCGACCGAATAAAGGCAAGGCCCTAGGAGAATGATAGAGACATAATTTGCAACCTTAGAAAGGTTGACCGGTGGAAATTGAACCAAGAAACGAAAAATGTGAATGAAATTCTGAAATACATCAGAACAAAAAAAAAAAAAAAGGCATCACGGAAACAAATAATTTGATTATAGCAGAAAATGTGAGTGTTGATGTCAAGAAAAAGAAATATAATGAGAGTGACAAAGGAAAAGTTCCATTGTGAAAAAGAAGAATACAGGCAGGGTTAGATATGCTCTCGAAGGAAATATCTGTGTTAGACCGAAAAGAGAAGAGGAGGCTTAAAAGCGAACAAGCATTCAGGTCACTGAACAGGAAGTATGATATTGAAAGAAAGGACCTGAAATTAGTAATGGAGGAACTGAAACAGCGCCACGTTGCAAAGTAAAGATGGTAAGATACGACCTAAGAATGAAGGGATACCAGCAGGATAGGTTATTCAGAGTAGATCAGAAGAGATTCTACAAAGAAATAAATGGAGAGTGTACAGATGAAAAGTTGATACCAAATAACAGTGTGTAACTGGTAATTACATACATACATACATACATACGCCTCGAAAGGATGAAAGGAAAATTCGACCTCGGCGGAATTTGAACTTAGAACATAGCGGCAGACAAAATACCGTTAAGTATTTCGCCCGGCGTAGCTAAAGTTTCTTATTTCTTTATTTCCCACAGGGGGCTAAACATAGAGGGGACAAACAAAGGCAGACAAAGGGATTAAATCGATTACATCGACCGCAGTGCGTAACTGGTACTTAATTTATCGACCCCGAAAGGTTGAAAGGCAAAGTCGACCTCGGTGGAATTTGAACTGAGGACGTAACGGCAGATGAGATACTGCTAAGCATTTCGGCCGGTGTGCTAATGTTTCTGCCAGCTCGCCGCCTTAAAGAACAGTAATAATGACAAAGGAAGAAATGATTCCGTTATGAAATCCATTAGTATACAACTGTTTCTGCTATGAGATAAAATGCACTTAGAGTTTAATACTTGAGTCTAAAGCTTGTATGTATGTATGTATGTATGTATGTATGTATGTATGTATGTATGTATGTATGTATGTATCTATCTATCTCTCTATCTATTTATCTCCCTCCCTCCTTACCTACCTACCTACCTATCTATCTATCCTATCTATCTATCTATCTAGCTATCTATCTATCTATCTATGGCTGTATGTATCTAATTTTCCCATCTGTCTATGTATACGTATATAAATGTTTCCATGAAGATATACTCAGGTCTGGAATATATTTCTTGTGCCAAATACATTCCCCTATGTCCTTCATATACAGAAACTTAACTCATACCCATAAATCCTTGTCGTACATATTCTATTTTATAGATTATTTACTTTTATTTTTTTGTTTTCATAGTCGTTGGCAAATGTTTCAGGGTGTAACTAATTTCAGCTTTTGAGTTGACTTACAAGTGCTCAGAAGAGACTTGATAACATATTTAGTTGGCAAAAAAGAAACGTTTAAAAGATGAAACATTTGATATCGATGAGCAATTTACTTCACTGAACAAAAAAAGAAAAAAAGAAAAAAGAAAAAGATGAAAAAGAAAAAAGAAGTATATGTGGTAAGAATCAATTGAAACCTTATTGAAATTTCCTCTTATAGCCTGTCATGTTTTAAAGAAATCACCAGCAAACAGTGATCAGTCAGTTTCGATATTGAAAATACCCATGAAAATCGATAGAAAAATTGCTTTTCACTTTGCATAGTTCATGTTGCTATTGGAAATTTAAAATACCGTTAGAAACAAAAAGAAAGTCAGGGAGAAAGCGAATGTCAAAAGAAATGTGAAAATGTTTGGTTCGCAGGAATCATAGAAGCACAGAGAGAAAAAAAAACGTGTAATAGAAAATTAAATTCGTGAAACTTCTTACCTTTGACGATAAAAGTGAAGAATTCGACAATTATATATGTTGAAACCACTCCCCATAAAGCAAAAATAAAATAAAGGAACATATAGGTTTATCCCTTAAAATCTTTTCCATTGACCCAATTTATTCATTTGGGACATGCACGACCATTATATCAATGTAAAGCATTCAAGTGCCAATTATGTCAACTTTTCACTTTGGGAATAAATAATTCCATTTCTAAGAAAAGGAGAGTTCTGTCTTTTAGCTTTGTCGCAGCTTTTGATGTTCAGTAAAATCTAAGAATGTTTTCTAATGTTAATAATAATAATAATAATAATCTTTTCTACTCCAGGCACAAGGCCCAAAATTTTTGTGGAGGGGGCCAGTCGATAAGATCGACCTCAGTACGCAACTGGTACTTAATTCATCGACCTCGAAAGGATGAAAGGCAGAGTCGACCTCGGCGGAATTTGAACTCAGAATGTAAAGACAGACGAAATACCGCTAAGCATTTCATCCGGCGTGCTTACATTTCTGCCAGTTCGCCGCCTTATGATAATAATATTATTATTAATAATAATAATAATAATAATAATAATAATAATAATAAATTCTTTTATTAGTCACACGGGCTTACATAAAGCAACATTAAAGGACATGCCACAACATAAAGGGCAACACAAAACGGTACAAAGGGTTTTCCACGTGTAAACACTATATAACAACGACAATTAAACAACATAGAACACTCCTTTCAGTTCTTCACAGGTATATGCTCAGAATTGGTCCTTTCACACTGGCTATTCTTCCAACATTCACCCACCTTTCAACAAACTTGTTAGAAGGCAACACTTCTCTCTCCAGCCTCAACTTCCTTTTCAAGTGAAACTTGAAAAACTTGATGAGACAAATAAAAACTGCCTGCTCCTCCAGGCCAAAGGAGGGCAATGGGACAATCTTCTCTATGGATTC
>NC_068982.1:3279243-3279939 GCF_001194135.2 Octopus bimaculoides | reverse complement strand
TTGCTATGTTGATTATTGATACAAGTATCTAAATTATTTACATCAATATTGCTGGTTGTATTATTAGATATGCAATTGATATTCTTTGAGCTAGGAAGATTTATCTCATCAACTATGTTAACAGTTGAAGTATTAATATGTTCATTAACACGTGCATGATTATTGGTTGCGTTGGTGCAATTAATAGTTTGGTAGTTATTTGTATTGTTATCGATAATAAGACAATTTTTTATTTTCAAGAGTCCTAGCTAGTTTAATGTTTTTTCTATTTAACTTATTGATAATAGATCCTATATTGGTGTATGTTTATACCAGTTAGTTGTTACAAGCGAAAGAAAGAAGAGGAAAAACATCAAAGAATAACAAGGAGGATGTAACAAAAGAGATAAGAAGAAAAAGAAGTAAAAGAAACAGAAACAGAAAATTAGAGAGAGAGAAAGGGAAAGATAGATAGAGTATGAGAGAGTGAAATGATTGGAGTATGTATAAGTGTATGTGTACGTGCATACATATATATGCATTTGTATATATATGTCTGTATATGTATTAATATGTAGCCACGCATCAACGGCTATATGTTTTGTGTATATTATACGTATATTATAGATTGTTTGGCATGTGTATGTATTGATCAATGTGTATGTATTTTAGTGTGACTGTTTAAAAATTTTTTTAAATGGATATATCTTTTAATTT
>NC_068982.1:3275855-3278649 GCF_001194135.2 Octopus bimaculoides | reverse complement strand
ATATATGGTATTGTAAACTTTATACCATTATTTATTTAAATGCTTCCTCGCATAAGTCGTAGCGAACGTCCTCATTCAGTAACAGCTTTATGGTGACAACTCCAATGCACCTCTATCCTGCTAAGCCCGGATTCTCTTGTGCGGATTTCCCCATCATTTTGTCCTGTGGATGAATTTCGGCGTAAAATTAATACTCGAAAATATTTGCTCCATGATTGACGTCAACGACTGCTGACAAGAATCCGGAATTATGATGAGCACAAAAATAGCCCCAGTTTTTGCTAATCTAGCAGTGGTCTATTTTGAAATAACTATTTATCGAGAACCACTGCAAAAATACAGAAACTCATTTGACCTGAGAGAGAATTGGTAAAGAATTCTAGATGAGAGCTACTTTCTTTCGAATGAATGTATAGACAAATTATACAAATTTAAACCGCTATTGAACGTTATTAAAAATAACACCCAATTCACAATGAAATAAAGGGAAGAGAAACTTCCGTTTCGAGATATCTTAATAAAAATGTCAATAACAAAATTAAAACTGACGTTTATTGCAAAGCCACAGACTGGAGGTAATACCTACTCTTTAGCTCGCGTCACCCGAAACACACTAAAATAAATATACCTTTCAATTTAGCAAAAAGAATTTGCATAATTGTGTCCGATAAAAATACCCGTGATTTACACCTCCGTGAACTTGGAAACCAAATTCATCGACGGACATTATCCAGCAAATAATAGATGATAGTATAAAACGCATTGAGATAATTGATATCCAAACATTACGAGAAGTGAAACTAAATAACATATATATCAATCCATAATCCTAGAAAACAATTAGGCATGGAACGTTCTTCTTCGAAGTTTTCCAAGACTGAATAGGATGAATAAAATTCTCCACACGCATACAACCATTAAAAGTAAAACAAAATCCCACAAAATAACCACAGCCAGTAAAAAGAATATTGGCAGATGCAAACCTATATTCAACAACAGAGCCAAGAAGCAAAATGTGTGTAACCAAACTGTTACATATCCTAATGTACTGGAAGCTTCGGAAATTGATTTTAAAGAAAGAAAATGTATCACACTAAAGTCTAAATTTTTTTGTGCACTCCGAAACTTAATCTAGGTTACAAGTTGTTCAGGATGTGGATAAATGTATCAGGTACTATTCTATATTTTTGAGATGAGGAATTATGCACATTATTTACTATGGATGGATAGGTGTCCTCAACTTGTTTGCTGTTACCACAACGTTTCGGCTGATGTATTCTCCAGCCTTTATCAACCCTTTATTTGACTTATGGGATACACAGCTGTCATTGTAGTTATAAAGGCTGTGCATAGCGATTTAGAAATGTCTGGATTTTTAAAAGTTGCCAAATTCTTCGTCTACAAAGTTTGTAAGAAGTTAGAGACTGAAGATAGAAACCTATCACCAATTTCAAAGCATTAAAAAACTGCATTCTAAACGCTTTGAAATCATTAGAACATCTGAATTTATCCAGCAAGTTCAGCAGGTCATTGATTACAATCCCAGAAAGTTCATGTGATGCCTCCTTACTTCTTTCCACAAAGCCTTAGAGTTAACTCTGCCGCCTTCATTGAGGTCCTGGAAATCATTGTTGAGCCCTGGATAGACAGTGTATTTAATGGAAGGCCATATGTGTTTCGGTAAGACTCTACACTATCACACATGGCTCAAGTAACACAGGATTGGATGGCTGAAAATTTTCATGATCACAACCCCTAACATTTGGCCTCCTAATTACCCAGATCTCAATCCGTTGGACTATTATATGTGGAGCGTTGTTGAGAGAGAGGCCAATGAACATGCCCATAACACCAAAGATTCTTTGAAAGCTGCCATAGTCGGAATAATGTCCAAAATGAACCAGGACCACTTGATTCAAGCATGTAGATGATATAAATCTCGTATGGAAGCATTTGTTGAAGCTGAAGGTTGCTTTATTGAATAACATTATAGAAAAGATTTATTTTTATCCTCATAGCATTTTTTGATAAACAAATTTATTATCTGTTATTATGTATCTGTTTTTTTTTGTAAACATAAATCTGCCCTCAAATACCTTATGCACCCTGTATACACCCCCCCATATATATATATATATATATATATATATATATATATATATATATATATATATATATATATATATATATATGTAAATATATATATTTATACACACACTCACATATATATACATATTAAACATATACTATTTTATTAAAGATGAAAAATCTTCACTAACTGTTAATCGGAGTTTTACACGTGACTATTTCTTAGACAGTTGTGATAATACACAACTGTCTGATGAACGCTCAGTGAGTAACAGTTTGTGAATATTTTTTCAGCTTTAATGAAATATTATATTACTCTGCCCTTAGTATTCGAGTACTATATCTTTCACCTGGTGTTGCACCTATATGCTTACTTGTGTGTGTATATATTTACACATATGTACATACATGTAATTATATTTTGCAGAACTTTTAATGAAATTAATATCTTATTTGCTCCTAAGTTTTGCAACTTTGACTTTTGTCTGCATTCGATTTGATATTTTCCTCACGTGAATTTTTTTAAAAAAATATTGCATAAACATTGAATTTTCAAATATTTATCACTCTTTATTTTTATATTTCATTTTAGATGAAATCGTTTTACAATTATACATGTACAATATACAAATAGCCTGTATATCTGTCTGTGTCTCTCTCCTCACTCTCTCTCTCTCTCTCTCTCTCTCTCTCTCTCTCTCTCTCT
>NC_068982.1:3275255-3275845 GCF_001194135.2 Octopus bimaculoides | reverse complement strand
TATATATATATATATATATATATATATATATCTGTATCTATAAACACACGTAGGATGGCATAATTTTTTCGTTTATCGCGAAAAGCATGTAAATTCTATAGCATAAAAAAAAGGTATTTAAATTTTATCATGGCCTGCAGCTGATTTAAAGTTTAATTCGAATTTCGAATCAAATATTACCAGGTCTGCTATGGCTTTGTTAAAAAGCCACAAGACTCTGACACTAGTCACGTCTGCAGACTGCGAGCATTAATGATAAGAGGAATCAATCATTCTGTTTACACTTCTGTATGAGAATTCTGATTTCTGTCAATAAATATCTTTTTCATTAGTTGTGTCAAACTATCTATAATTACTCATAGTGAGAGATAATTAAAAAGCGTAGAGATACGAGCCAAAAAAGCTAGTTCTAAAATATCTCTAAGAGATGAACGCAGCAGTTGCACTAGCAAGTAATGTTCGTAATATACATATATGTACACACGCACACTTAACGTCTGGCTGTACAACCTTTTTGTTTGTTTATTTCACCGTTTCGTTTTCCTGTCTTGTTTTCCGCCCGCCACTACCCTCCACGAAAACAATTTAAT
>NC_068982.1:3265379-3273311 GCF_001194135.2 Octopus bimaculoides | reverse complement strand
GTATATTCCATATTCTATACCCCACATTAGTTCTGCAGGAATATAAATAAAACATAAAAAACAGACTGTTGGAACTCTTTTAAGCAAAATAATATATTCCTCTATACGCAATCATACAAAAAACCCCACCTTTTTTGTATTTATTTTTACTCGCATATATATATATATATATATATGCGAGTGGTGCACCAGCGTGACCGCAGCCACTTGGCTGAAACACATAAATAAATAAATATTTGGAGGAGAGGATGGAATCGAAAGGACCCAAGTTTTAGGGTGTGGTTGAGAATTTTAGTAGTGAATAAATTTAGGAGTATAGGGCAACTAATATGTGGTGTGCAATTGATATATGTATAGCATAACGCCTGTTCCGTTCTCTTGTAAAATATATTTTGAAGAAAATGAATAGATCTGAAATAATTACAGAATATTTATAATATACATTTTATTATTTTACATAAATATACAAACTATTCAAAGTTTCTCTTTGTAAACTTAACCATTAATCTTAAATTCTAGTTTGATTTAATTAAATTAAATTTACATCCATAACTCTATGTAAGTTCTTAATCTCTACAGATTCCGTTGAATATAAATGAGCTTGTTTCAGATTTTATAAATAAACCTAACAACATAGTAAAAGACCCCAATTCATTTATGGTTTTTGTAATTCCAAATTAAGAAGATTCGATCCCTATGTTAAAAAATAAGCTAAAGGATTTATGATCATTTTGTGAATTAAGCGGATATTTATTTAATTAGTTTAATATAAACACGGACTCCAGATATTTAACTTAGCATGATTAATTTGTTTCACATATTTTAGATATAACTAATGAACAGTTATTATCTTTGGCGGGTTTTCTGCATTTTTTCAAAAGTTTGAAAGCTTTTACCTTTTGGATAATATTAATCAGTTTTCACAACTATTGAAGTTTAATTTATAGCGTTCGAGACCGTGTGATTTCCTCATTAATTTTATTATATAGCTTGCTGGACATGGCAATTTACAAAAATAAAATAAAATAAAATAAACGCAATAAATAACTGAAGTCTCACTTTTTGCATTTATCCTAGCAATATACTCCAATGAAAAATTATTAGTAGAAATCTAGTGATACATATTTACGATCTATCTATCTATCTATCTATCTATCTATCTATCTATCTATCTATCTATCTATCTATCTATGTAATCATCTATCAAAGTTTGCGTATATACACATTTAAATTTGTACCTCTCTCTCTATATATATGTAACAGCACACCCAGGCACACACATTCAAAGACGCCCCTCCTCCACAGCTTGGCATGGAAAATAAGGATGTCAACTGAAATAATTGGACAAGGAATTAAAGAAGCATGAAGTTCTCTGAATCCAAATTGTGATATGATGCAGTTACTATTGACTGAATAAAACCATTCAAAGATATTCTAGGGCTAATTATTGCAAGGATCTGACGTTGAAACTTTTTGCTTTCTCCTCTGGTCAGAAAATCCGAAAGAAGAAAAGAAAGAAATGAATAATATTAATAATAATAATAATAATAATAATAATAATAATAATAATAATACTAATAATAATAATAAAAATAATAATAATAATAATAATAATAATAATAATAATAATTGAGAAAGAAAGCAAAGGATGCTGGATCATAGATAAAGCATGTCTAGCTGACAACAAGGCTGCCCAAGATCAGAGCTTATTAACCCGGAACTATCAAGACAAAGGGATGAAAAATTGTGTAGACCTAAAGTGACAATACTGCGACGATGGGATAGAAACAGTCGACCACCTAATCTCTGGATGAATGATTTTAGCACCTGTAGAGTACAAATCTAGACATGGCAGAGTTGGCGAATATCTAATGTGTCGACATTATAAAATCAATGCCATGATAAAAGAGTGGTAAGTTAATGAGTTAAATGGCCAATATTTTAAGAGCATAAGCGGAACACAAATAGACAAAAAATGTTGGGACATTGGGTGAGGCGCAAAGAATTTAAAGCTGATATGAAAGGATTGTTGTCTGAGGCAGATATAGGAACAAAAGCTAATCAAAGTCATGCAGTGAAGTAGAAAGCATTAACTACGGAATGTGTGGAGCTTGAGAAGTAAGCAAATCGTTTCTAGCTTTTTAGTATCAGCAGAAACAGAGGAGACGCCAACAAACGTGAAAATGTGGTTTTTGCATAATGACGGTTTTGACAATTTTATGAAATTATGACAAGGAAACAGTGATATAAAGATGCACCAGAAAAGAACCATGAGAAAATGAAACCGACCACACCCTGAAATAAGCCGATTGTCACAGCTAGAGAGATGAATGTTAACATGCCGAACCACAAGGAAAATAGGAAAGTCTCCTAATTGAAATATCCGTTCCAGCAGATACAATATTTCTCAAAGATATGGAGGAGAGATTTTTCAAACATGAAACCCTTGAAACGTGATAAGCAGAATGTTAGGAAAGAAAACCGTAACAATCCTGTAATGATAGATGTCTTAGTCTTAGTAAAAATCATGCAAATACATAACCAAAAATTAACAGGCGCTGCTCCTACACTGCTTAAAGTACTTTCAAGACGAAGTACAAAACTGAAAGAAAACACAGAACCTAAATCTCAGTGTCAAGCTGTGTTCGGCTTTGCTGAGAAAACGCAACAAAAATAAGTAAACTGAATAAGAGGGCAATACACGAAATGATAATGACGACGATGACGACGATGACGACGATGACGACGATGACGACGATGACGACGATGACGATGATGACGACGATGACGACGATGACGACGATGACGACGATGACGATGATGACGACGATGACGACGATGACGACGATGACGACGATGACGACGATGACGACGATGATATTAAACATCAGCAGACTGAAGCAGAATAGATACTGCTATGGAAGAGGGAAATTGAAGAGTATTTTTCTATTTTTCCCTTGCTTCAGTCATTAGACTGCGGCCATACTGCAGCACAACCTTGAAGAATTTTTAGTCAAATGTATCGACCCTAGTACTTATGTTCCTTTAAAAGCCCGAACTGCTAAGTTACGGGACCGTAAACATACCACACCAGTTGTCAAGCGGTGTAGGGGTACAAACACAGACACAAAGACACACATACATAGATAACATATATACGATTCGCTTCTTTCAGATTTTGTCTACCAAACTCTGTCACAAGTCTTTCGTCGGCCCGAGGCTATTGTAGAAAACACTTGCCGAAAGTGCTACGCAGTGAGAATAAACGACCAACCATGTGGTTGGAAACAAGCTTCTTTCCACACGGCCACACCTGCAAATTCTTCCGAACGTGCGACAAATGGCGAAATATTTTGATTGAACTTTTGCTTCCACTGATTTTCGGCTGAGTTTTTGAAGGGCTGGAATCAAAATGATAGAAGGAAGAAAAAACATAAGCGATGCATGGTTAATTCTATAAGTAAAAAGCTTCTATTGGCGGTGTCTACGCATTCATGAATTCTTTTGATGCTATCCTTATGGAATGTAGCAACAGCCATATCTAATTATATCATGCAAACTGTGACCTATGACTTATAGAACATGTTGAAATGTTACAGGTAGAAAGAAACGCAAGAATCTTTATGCGTTAAGTCATATTCTAACGACATTTCGTCTTGATGCATTCGTTCTGCTTGGGACAAACTTATCTGACTATTCTGTAAAAAACAAGCAAACAGTTAATACAAATATAAATGCAGTAGAAAACGTCACTTCTACATAAATTATAGAAAGCATTATGCAAAAATGTTAACCAGGGAAATGTTGTATTGCAAATGGTACAGCTGTTTACTAAGAATGTAAGTATAAACATGACGGTAGAGAAATGTCAAAGGAACGTGGAGGAATAAAGAAAGAAATTACACAGAATCATATACTTAGGAAGATAGTAAAAAATAAAGACGAAGGCAAATATATAAATTAATGGGGAAACGGGCAAAACTAAATACAAGATTTGACTCTCATAGTAAACGCATAAAAATATATTACGGTACTAATTATGGACGGTATAGAATTAAGAGTTAAAAAGCAAATTAACAGGATTTCTGAAATACACACCTACGCGCGCGCGCACATACACACACGCACATACACACACGCACATACACACACACACATGTGTGTGAATGTGTGTGTGTATGTGTGTAAGGAGTAATGACTGTGTGATCGATATTAGTAATAAAATCGATATTAGAAGGCGGCGAGGTGTCAGAAACCTTAGTACAGCGGGCGAAATGCTTAGTGGTATTTCGTCTGCCGTTACGTTCTGATTTCAAATTCCACCGAGGTCGATTTTGCCTTTCATCCTTTCGGGGGTCGATTAAATAAGTACCAGCTATGCACTGGGGTCGAATGTAATCGACTTCATCCCTTTGTCTGTCTTTGTTTGTCCCCTCTATGTTTAGCCCCCTGTAGGCAATAAAGACATATAGTGCTAAATATGAACATAATTATATCAGTCATTTATTCAATCACTCACTCACTCAATCAATCAATCTATCAATCTATCAACCAATTTCTCTCTCTCGCTCTCTCTCTCGATCTATCTATGTCTGTCTGTCGCTCTGTCTGTTGTAAGTTCATTTTAATTACATTTACATGTATATACTAATTATATACATACGCTATCACAAACGCATTATATATATATGTGCGTGCATGTGTGTGTGTGCGTGTGCGTATGTGTGTGTGTGTGTTTATGTGTGTGTGTGTGTGTTTGTATATTTGTACACACACACACAGACACACATATATGTATACACACATGAACACATCTAAAAGACGTATGTGTTTATATTTAGACGTAACTCTGCACATACGTAGGTTATAAAATGAAAACGTTTTCATGTCAGAAATTACACTCAACATTGAAATATTATTCATGTCCGTAACTCTGTTAACAAGTCACCAGCACAAAACAAACAAATAAACAAACTCGCGAACAAACAAATAAACAAACTAACCCGGTATGCGATAAATTAACAAATGGTTAACATAACCAGATAAAATGAAGAATATTTCTAGAAACTACGAAACAACGACTGTGAAAAAAGAAAAGCGAACAGCTCTACTCATCATTTAATAACATTTTTCCTTTGGATTTTATTTTATTTTATTATTATTTTTTTTTTTTTTGCAAAGCAGAATTCAAGCAAAAACCTCCAGAAACGAAATTTGGACAATAATTAAATTATCTTTATAAAATTCGACTGTTATAATTCAATGGCGGTTTTAGAATGGTTGGAAATTTATCAAGAGTTGAGTGTTCTTGCGATTATCTATTGTTGTCGTAGCTGTAATTATTGTTGATAATTGTTATTATTTTTATAGAGCTGCGATTTTCCTGCATTTTCTCTCCACTTTCACCCTTTCAACTCTTTTCTTTTTCTGAAACATTACCCAATTTTCTTCTCTCCATCTCCTTCTCATCCTCATCATGATCATCATCACCAACAACAACAACCACACCACCACCACCACCACCTTCTTCTTCTTCTTCTTCTTCTTCTTCTTCTTCTTCTTCTTCTTCTTCTTCTTCTTCTTCTTTTTCTCCTTCTTCTTCTTCTTCTTCTTCTTCTTCTTCTTCTTCTTCTTCTTCTTCTTTTTCTTCTTCTTCTTCTTCTTCTTCTTCTTCTTCTTCTTCTTCTTCTCATATCCTGCGTCTTCTCTTCCTCGTTCTAATTCGTGTATTTATAACCGTGTTTCACTGTTCTTCATTCGCTTGTTACCATTTGCATGTTCTGCCATCACTCTTCTCCTCGTACTCAAAATCGTTATAAACTCCATCTTATGATCGCTGTAGTTAACATTTATAGGCTTTAGCACTGTTCGCTTCTTGCTTTCCTTCTTGCTCCTTGCTTCCCTTCTTGCTCCTTGCTTCCCCCTCATCCTCCTCCTCATCATCATCATCATCAAAACATCATCATCAACACATCATCATCATCAACACATCATCATCATCATCATCATCATCATCCCTATATCAATCGCCATCCTATTTATCCTCCTCCCTTTTTCCTCTCATCCAGCCTACTTCATGCGCTATGGATATTTACAATTGCAAGATGTCTATTTACAACTAAAGTTGCAAGGACGTCGTAAAGAGACCGAAAAATGGCCACCATCGGACTACAATTTCTTGACCGTAGCGAGGCCATAAGAACTAACGTTAAGATAAGCAGGGATGGGAGCACTTTATAGTCAATTAACACTCTAATACCGTTATTAACAACATTATCAACATCAATGATCAGCATTATTAGATGGTAGTGAATAATTTATTAAGGATATGCGTATATAAATTCACACACACAGTAAGATGTGTGTGTGTATATATATATATATATATATATACAGGGTGTTTCAAAAAATTTGACATCATTTCGCAATCTAATAATTTTGCCAGTTCTTGTTCAAATGACTTCAAATTTTAACAGCATGTGTAGAAACAGGTCAAAATTTTATGTTTAATGTTTCATGTGTTTATCTTTTCAAGTATAGAAATGGCATTCAATGGAAGAGAAAAAGCATTTTGTGTGTTAGAGTATGCTTGAACAGAGTCGAACAAGACTGTGCAGCGTGCATTAGTGAGAGAGTTCTATAAAAAGTCACCAATGGAAATACAGATCTGGACATAGCACAAGAAATTCAAAGAGGAAGGTTGTCTGTGCAGGGCAAAAAGATCTGGAGGACCACTAACACTGGAAGAGATGGTTGAGTGGGTTCATCAAAAACTCTTGTGAAGCCCCAAGAACTACATAAGAAGAAGAAGAAGCTTGGAAACTCAGATTCCGCTGACAGTTTGGCGAATCCTGAAGAAACACCTGCTAATGAAACCCTACAAGTGACAGCTCATTCAGGCCATAACGGCAGATGACAAGCGAAAGCGCAAACAATTCTGTGTTAATATGCAAGAGAAGCTTCAAGTAGCCGACTTCAAGGAACGTTTTGTTTTCAGTGATGAGGCCACATTTCATATGAATGGCAAAGTCAATCTGCAAGGGACATGGATCAGGTATGCTGGTGATGAAAACAATGTGCTGTTGAAATGGCTGCCATATTCACCTGACCTGACACCTTGTGATTTATTTCTCTGGGGCTATGTGAAGGGGCTGGTCTTTGTCCCCGTTCTTTCTACAAACCTAGAGGAACTCAAGCAGAGAATCACTACTGCACTGGTAACTGTTACCCAAGACATGCTGCAGTATGTTTGGGAGGAACTGGACTAACGACTTGACGCATGCCGTGTCACAGGCAGTGAGCATATTGAGCATATGTGAAATCGATCATGGAATCCACATACCTTGGAATTGCTCATTAAAATTTGGAAGAATAAATCTTATGTTGCTCAAAATTAAGCCTGTTAAGTTTCATTTGCTTTGACTCTATAGTTTCTGTGATATTTACTTCCCAAATGGTATCAAAATTTTTTGAAACACCTTGTGTGTATATATATATATATATATATATATATATATATATATATATATATATATATATATATATATGTGGGTGTGTGTGTGTGTATGTATATATGTTTGTGTGTGTGTGTATATATATACATGTACATATATTTATATACATGTATACACATTTATATACATACATTTATTCATATATAGATATATATAAACGTATATACAAAACTGCATTTATACGTATATATATACATAAACGCAGACACACGCACACACACGCGCGCACACATACACACACATATATTGTGTGTAAACATATGTATACACACACATGACTATATATATTTATACGCTCAAAATCGTATATCTATATACATACATATATATATATATATATTTATATATTCAAAGGCAAATATACATACATATATATATTTATATATTCAAGGGCAAATATATATATATGCGTATATAT
>NC_068982.1:3261399-3263441 GCF_001194135.2 Octopus bimaculoides | reverse complement strand
TTATGCGGAACCTGTGACGATGAAAATATGCTAACTGATATGACTACCTGATAAGTACAAGTCACAGGTGCAGTCATTACTCATTCGTAGCTATTTGCATTAGTTCTTGTTAAATGTTGCCCATGTGGTGAAAATCTTGGCATGGTCAAAGTCGAACCCCTTAGAAATAAGGGCCATGACCCTGCCGACCTTCATTATTGACCAATAAGACTGTTAATGTGTGTAACATCAGGGTTCGCAATCGCTATTTGTATTACTTGTCATGAGTGGTTCAACAAGATGAAGATCGTTTCTAGTATAAATATGGGTCTCTTCAATAGAGTTCGATAATAGCTCGGAATTTGTATTGAGATAGATCGATTGTTTTTGCAGTAAACTTTCTAATTGGCCGAACATTTCGCGCACAATGATACGAACTCACCGTACCCGATGCCACATGCCAGGCGGAGTAGTGTGTTGGTAAATACTGGGCTGATGCCAATCATCTCTCTTATGAGTTGATTGAGATTATGCGAAAATTTCGACCACGTGACCTGGTTTGACCAATAAGAGACAAAGCAGCGACAACCGATATAAATCCTTAAAGGATATGTGAATGATAACATAAGTGTTATGTGTGTGTAAGTTTCAATCTACACGTTTGCCAGTAATCTCGTACACACACAAACACACGTACAGTCATGTCAATTTTAAATATAAGAGTATACCAATAATTAAAAGATATTTCCGTTTATTTAATCAATTACAATTCAAACTACGTATCAATTAACAGAATTACTTTTTCGAATTTTAAATGATATAAATTTAAACATGAAAATTTTAATTGGCATAATATAATTATTGACAGAATTAATAAAGCCACAAGTATGAATGTCATTTAATTTAAAAACATGCTAATAAAAGTACTTTAATTTCAATATTAGATGTTATACTCTATCTAATTAAGAAATACTATTAATAATTATTTTATTATATCATCCTAAGATCTGTTGTGATGGATAAACAAAAACAAAAACTCATTATCAGAGATAATTGTCTATGTCAGCTGAAATGAACTCTTTTGTCCATTGGTTGCGAAATTCGATCCTTTGTAGTTGTTTTTCACCATGCTTAATGAAGTCCTCCCAGCCCTCGATTAGAATAATGCATTCACTTTTTGTCAATGAAGAACATAGAAGTACATTCGACTTTTTTGAATGATGCTCGACTGAAATACCAGATGAAACTTGGTGTTTACCATTAAAATTCGACTAAAGTTTTAGTTTGAGGATATATTTTACACAAATGTCACTGTGAAAAATTAGACAACGTCCTCGCAATCAAAGAACCGAACGTTTTAAAATGGGAGAATCAGCGGATAAGTGAGATTTAAATTCCTTCGACTCTGCGCAGCGAAGTTCGTTCAGGAAAAGAATTCTGTTCAAATTGCATACATCTAGTAGTTCAGTATTAAGGTAGCAATGTCATGAATTGGGACAGTTTATCTGGAAAGTGTCAGTTACAATAAGGAAAACATGAACCTCCTCGTACCTGTAGATCTTGAAGACACAAACAGTTGTTCAAGCCAGTTGTGGATTTTTCTGCATAACTTAGACGGGGATGAATCACGAGGGAATTCCTCAAAATCATTCAGTTCTGTAGGGACTCAAAAATTGAAGAGATTTGCCATCTGAGTTCTAATATACTATTTGAATTCATGTAAACTGTTATAGCAAAGGCGTGTTTTGCCGTTAGGCATCTATGCCCCTAGTGCACTGATCACTGCTTTGTTGTCAAATATTTTACCGGTTAGCTTTCACGCCAGTAGAGATGCATTAATTTATTTGATGCGTTTGTTGTTTGAGTTTCTATTTTAACATTTAAATAAGAATTTTCTCGCGTTTCCTTCTGCTGAAGAACGCAGGCTCGAAATGTAAAAGACTTTCTCACCTTCCTGAGCGTTAAACTAATACACCTGTTTGTTGTTCATACACCTAGCTTCGTCTTTTGTGTTTTCTGTAAATTTCAACTATATATATATGTATATATATATATATATATAT
>NC_068982.1:3258238-3260818 GCF_001194135.2 Octopus bimaculoides | reverse complement strand
TGTATGTGTGTGTGTGCGTATGTGTGTGTATGTTTCTCTCCCCATCATTGCTTGATAACCAATGTTGTCGTGTTTACGTCCATGTAACTTAGCGGTTCGTCAAAAGAAACTAATAAGATAAATACTAGGTTTACGAAGAATAATCTTGGGGTAGATTTGTTCGACTACAAGACGGTGCTCCATCATGGCCGCAGTCAAATGACTGAAACGTATAAAAGAATAACAGAATATATATATATATATAAATATATATATATATATATAAATATATATATACATATATACATATATACACACACACATATATCTAGAAATCAGTCTTTGTCGTAAGGTACTAGAAAAATACGGCAACCCATACTCTCTCTACATAGAAAATAACTGGAAGAGGTATCTGGATGACTGTTTCATTCTTTGCCATGAAAGTATAGAAAGATTTAAAGAATTTCATGCACATATAAATGGAGTTGACGTAAGCATTCAATTCACGGTGGGATATAGACATCAACAACTTCTCTTCCTCGACATCCTCATTAAGAAATCTAACAACGAAATAGAAACAGATCTATACCATAAGCCCACGTGCTCCAAGCAATATCTACCGTTCAACTCATGCCACCACAGACACACCAGAATGAATATCCCCTTCAACCTAGCAAAAAAGGATTTGTATTATAGTTTCTAATACAAGCGCCAGGGACACACGACTGCATGAACTAAAGGATACACTTAGTACCAGGAACTACCCGTCATCCCTAATTAATATGCTTTGAACGTGTCCTGCAACTCAACATCCACGAACTCAGACATCCCAAATTAAAGAAGGATTTACAACCAAAAGCCCTACCATACATATCCACAAACAACCCTCTTAACAATGAAGCCTTCGACACCATCCTCTAAAGCATTCCCCTACTAAAAAGAGACCACAGAATGAATTGAATCCTTCAAACGCACACCATCATAAAGAGCAAACGACAGCCCAAATCTATGAAAAGTCTCCTAACACAAGCCCGAATACTGAAACCATCAGTAAAAAAATGCGGAAGACCCAATTGTGGTATAGGCGACAATTTAATTGAGGGATCAGAGTTTTCTTTCAACGTTTCACAGTGGAAAGCAACTTCACATATGCTTCGGAGAACCTGATATGTACATTAACCTGCACTGGGTGTCGTGATCAATACATAGGCCAAACCAAAAACAGCCTACGTCAAAGGATGGCTCTGCAGATATCCCAGATCAAAATTCCGAAATACAGAAAAATAGCATCCAGCGAACACATCGATATTTGCGCCAATAACAAACAACCCAGCTTCAGAATTTTTCCCCTCTGTCAATTCGGGGACGATACAACTGAAGTCAGCGCATTAATAAAGAGTCATTTTTTTATCACAAAATATAAACCCTTTTTGAATGCATCCATCACAAATAACACTATCACCAGGGCCTTAGCATAACACACGAAAATATTAAAAACGATATATTTAAAACAGTCACTTGACATAAGTTTATTCAGAACAATTCCAACCACAACGGGTCACTTTTAGCTTACTTGACCATTTAAGAGGATTCCACCAACACCCTGCTACTATCATACTACTCCCGCATTCTTCTTCTTCTTCTTCTTCTTCTTCTTCTTCTTCTTCTTCTTCTTCTTCTTCTTCTTCTTCTTCTTCTTCTTCGCCTTCTTCTTCTTTCTCTTTCTCTACTGCTACTGCTGCTTAGACAATCAAAGGCAAGAATTCATATCAAATTAGCTGCTGCTAACTACCTAGAACCCACCAGAGTAAAAATGAGAGACAAAAGACAGACTTAGAAAAAGAAAATGTCCCTTGTATTTGAAAACTATGGAAATATATAAAAAAAAAAAAACATTTCATTTAATTTTCCCACGATTTAATTGTTTTTCAGGCTTGAAAAAGTCGCAAAGACTGAAACCGGTACTAAAATGTTCTTCATGATAAAATCATTTTAGTATTTTCTACCTTGTCTTATTTTCCTCATATATATATAAATAAAGAGATACACGCATAGATATATAGATACACACGCACACACACACACACACACACACACACACATATATACGTATGCGCTTGTGTGTGCGTGTCGGTGTGTTCTCATGTATGTAGATTCCATATAATCACATGGAAAAATGAAAGATAAAAAAGACAAAAGCATAATTAAATGCGTATATTATAGAAAAACTATTTGAAAAACACCTCCTCTCAAGATAATGGATGTTTGTAATACATCTAATAGAAAGAAACCAAACAAATGCTAAAATAGCATATATTACTTTACATATTGCGATATTATATTATCTAAAATGTGTTATTATTACAGAGGTTTCATGTGGGAGACAATATATTTATCGAGAAGACAGCAATTTACTTCATAAACAATACCTATTTTTAAAATTATTAATGCCATTGAAGCAGGATTACAAGATATTAACAAAAGAAAGAAAAAAAAAAACGTTATTGGTTCTTTTGCTGATTAGGGGACATCGATTATTAATTTTAAATTGAAAGAATATTAGGATATTGCAAATTCTATCTAAACGTCTATATATATATA
>NC_068982.1:3245055-3258085 GCF_001194135.2 Octopus bimaculoides | reverse complement strand
ACACACACACACACACACACACACACACACACACACACACACTCACACCTACGTACGATGCTCGTCTTTCAGTTTCCAGCTACGAAATCCACTCACAAAGCTTTTGGTCAGCCTGAGACTATACTAGAAGACTCTTGTCCACGCAGTGGGACTGAACCTCGAACATAAACTTCTTACTCTAGAGTCACATTAATTTTACAGAAGATAATATGTTTCTCATCACTTATTTCTTAAAATATTATTTCCATTATAAGCAGAAGGCATCTATTAAAATTACGTTACAAGGGACGTGCATCATATTACGTTATTAAGTCGATAGTAAGTGGTTCCTCGTTACCTTTCTGGAGCAGGTATCTGCTCGGGATCAAGAAGCCGGCTTCGGCATGTAAGCATCTCCTCTCCAAGCCACATATATTTCTCAAAGGAAAACACCATTGCAACAATGTGGCTCTATGTGTCACTATCAGGTCATATAGAATCAGAGCAGATATCACAAAGAATCTTCACTGAAACAATTCTATCAATCCATTGCCCTGGATTGCCGAGTCTGTATTTTTATGGATCTCAAATGAATGACTGCTAAAAGTGACCTTCGAGGAATTTGAAATCACAAGAAAGGAAGTTCACATCACCCATTAAAGTTTGCCAGAGTTAATATTTTACTAAAGGCGATCAACTCGCAAAATCGTTAGCACTCCGGAAAAAAATGCTTTAGCGGAAATTCTTCGGACTGAGTCGAGAGTTCAAATTCCACTGCGGTCGATTTGCCTTTCATCGATAAATAACTATAACTGAAGTAGCGGGGTCGATGAAAAAGAGTTGCCCCCACTCTTACAAATTTTAGGGCTTTGTGACTATAAAAAAGGGTAATGATTTGCTTGTAAATCTTGTGAAATTCAAACACTGTATTCAATAATAGAAAATATGCTTAAATATATTTCCGTAGATAACCATATTATGAAAGGAAAATGTGCAGTATAATTTTCGTTGGACCAATCGGTCACTATTTGCAGATTTCTACATTTCTACAAACTGTCAAAGTCAAATAAACTCAGTAGAGTCGATCTTTCTTCGAGTTATGGAACTGACTACGCTTGAAATGGCATGCATGATGAGAAATAGGAATTATGTATGCTGGTTTCAGCAAGAATGCAATCTAAATTAAGTTGTTGACGCCAAGAGCTTAATGCTATCCAACGGCGCCTCCACAAATCCATTAGAGTAGAATAAAGATATAGAATAGAATTCTGTGGAAATATGATACACCAACAAAATACTTGAATATTTCATATTTATTCATGCATGTATCACGTTCTGAAATTTTGGTTTTTATTACCAAAGTAGTAAATAGCAAAAAAATACACAGTGTGCGTGATTCCTTCCTTCATTCACTTTGCCTCGCTTGGTTTCTCTATCAGTCTTTTTCTTTCATTTTATGCCAATGTATGTGAGTAAAAAGCCAAATATGTAGACGAATATATTTATAGGTATTCATAAATACACACACACACATGCATGCATTCATATGTACAAATGCACATACTTATACTCACACACACATACATATACACGCACATGATTAAATTAACCAATCACGTACGTGAGTGTGTTTACATTGTGCTTGCATTTGCATAAGTGAGGATATATGAGATGTATGCAGGAATTTATCTACGCATACATACATCGTTAGTTCCTCTGTCGCTATGGACGATGACCAGGGATATCGCATGGGTGAAGAAGACAGGGCATGGTGTATCTAGTTGTGGCCGATCAGTCGGATACGTGCTCAGAAGACTCGGCCGCAAGTTGGGCATTGATAATCTGCTGGGACTGAAGACTAGGAGTTGCTGGACTTGCGCAGCTCACGTATTCTTTGTGTTCCTGCAATCCTTGTTTTGTTCGTAGGAGTCGGTGCCTCTGTTGGCGCAAATTTGCTAGGCAAGGCGGTCTTGTGCTTGCGTTTCCTCGGTGTCAGGGTTGATCTCAAAGTGCATCAGTGAGGCTTTGAGTATATCCTTAAGGCACTTGCGTGCGTTTCATTTCCGCCAGTTCATTGTAAAGCAGTCTCTTGGTGAGTGGTGCGTCAGGTGTTTGAAGAAGATGGCCTGCACACCTGGCTTGTGCTCTCCTCGGCAACGCATAGCTATTTCGCAGACAGCTCGAGAGAAGATCTCCGTGTCTGGGACCATGCTTTGCTAGGTGATTTTCACCAATTTTCTCTGGCAGTTTGTGCAGAAACAGTTTAGCTTTTTGGCGTGGAGTTCATTAACTGCCCAAGTCTCACAGGCGTACAACTGCATGATACGCCTTCAACTTGGTGGCCAGCGCAATGCCCGATTCATTGATTCACGTAAGTGTCCGCATGTTGAGCTTCCGTGGACGATGTTCACATACATAAATACTTACATACTGCTGTGGAAGGATTCCGACCACCCCTCAAGTGACTTATAGGTGGACTGACTCATTGTTATAAAACGAAGAACTGTGAGCGATTGGCAGTTCATCTTGATAGGAGTTCACTGTGAGCCTTTGATATGGAGCATTGGGTCTCGTGTAATAGAAATAGTAGTGCATCGTGTATATGATTTCTTCCCTCTGCTTCGTTACATTATATTTCCAATACAAAGATATAAAAGTGGCGACGCGTTCTTCGAAACGTGCGTTGGACGTTTAAAATTTTTTGATTTTTTGGTACGAAACTAAAGAAAAAATATCGTTTTAACATGGAAGACTTATTGGCCACAGTTGTACATTTGCAAGAGCAACAGCAGCAGCAACAACAGTTATAACAACAATTGCAGCGGCAGTAACTACAACAACAAAAACAAAACCAACAGTTGCTGGAATTAATGTTGATGGAGTCTGAAAATACTTCAGGTTCGTACTAGCAAGACAGCGTAGTAAACTCAGTTGAGGAATTCAGCTATAATCCTGAAGACGGGATTACCTTCTCTGCATATTTTCGTAGATATTTATAAATCTTCAAAGAATAGTGTGAAAGTTGGTCCGACGAAAGAAAAGTACGACTACTTTTAAGAAAGTTATTCCCTGACGAACACGGAAAACATAATAATTATATTCTGCCGAGGAAGCCAGGTGAGATTTGTTTCGATGAAACAATATTTTATCGAAAATCTTCAATGAAAGAAGTTCTCTGTTAAATACTCACTGATAATGTTTAATTTTGGTAAAAAAAGATGATGAAAATTTCGTCACCTATGCCGGAGTGTTTAACAGAAAGTGTGAGAAATTCGAATTGAATTAGTTGACTCCGGACATGTTCGAGTCTTTAATTCTTTTTTCAAGGGCTTACTGTAAGCAAAGATGCAGATATACGTTTCCGGATGTTAACAAAATTAGAACAGGACCAAAATTTAACTGTACAAGCAGTAGCAGAAGAATGTCAGAGGATTATTAATCTACGACATGACGGAAATAAATTTGAAGAGAAAGATTGTTCTCAGATTCAAACGTGTCGACCGGTAGCGAATAAGAAAATACAGAAAAAATATCAAGACTGAATTCATGTTATGGTGCAGTGGTCTACATTTTAGAAAGAACTGTCCGTTTAAAAATATAAAATGCTACAAATGTGGTAGAATAGGCCACAAAAAGTTGCATTATAGAACAGAACATAATAAACGGTTTAACAGAAAAAATTCACGTAGACGAATTATCGGTGACAAAAATACGAACGAGCCTCAGAGAAAATTTGTGTATGCAAAAATTAATAACACCAACGTAGAATTAGAATTGGATACAGGCACTGACATCTCGATAATAAATACAGATACATGGAAAAAGATCGGAAGACCTAACTTAAATGGAACCTCGAAAATTGTCCGTGGTGTTTCAGGAAAAAAAAATTATATTTTAAGGTTGAATTGATAAGTGACAATTCATTTCGTGAAAAAACCTTAAAGCCTAAAGTTTTTGTGTTAAATCATACAGCGTTAGAACAGATAAACCTTATAGTTAGAGAGACTAGAAAAAATGGAATTATCCAAAAAGTGGAATACTCTGAATGGGCATCATCAACTGTGTTCGTTAAGAAAAGGAATAATGAAATCAGAGTGTGTGCTAACTTTTCCCCACTGGAATAGAACCCTATGTGTTAGAGATATTAAAACTCGGAGCGGAGTTCAATTCTCCAAAAGGGAGAAGTGAGAGGCTTTTGATTCTAAAAAGGTTAGATGTTGTGGAAGGATTCCGACCACCCCTCAAGTAACTAAACGATAGACTGGATCATTATTAAAAAGTAAAGAAATGTGAGCGATTGGCAGTTCGTGTTGGTAGCAGTTCAACGTAAACCTTTCATAAAGAGCATTGAGTCCCGTGCAATAGTAATTATAGTGCGTCGTGTATATTCTTCCTTTTCCCCTGCTCCGTTATATTATATATCCAATACAAGGATATAAAAAATACATACACGCAAATACATGCATATATACATATATACACACATACATACTTACATACATACATACACGCACATACATACATCAATGTACACAGACATATATATATACCTCAAACTTTTACCTGTAGAGAAAATAAAAAAAACTCATCTCAATAGTTGACAGGTAAAAATTTTCACTAATATATGTATTGACAACATCGTTCTTTTGGTCAATCTAGACTGAGAAATATACGAAATACGATATTAAAATCTTGAAGCCAGTAAACGCAACATAAATTATGTAGCAAAATGAATATCAGTCTTTAGTTCAACAGTGGCTGACAAAGTGACTATTCAGCGAAACACCTGTTTACTTGAGATAAATGTAACATGTCCATTTTATACCGTATACAAAGACCATAATTCCTGTTAATTTAATTCTGAAATGGATAAAATAATTGTACCAGCTATCTGCTGAGTTGCTAAGGAGAAGTACTCTCAATAATTAAATATTGCTTAGCTAAAACATAACTTGAATGTCTCTGTTAATGTCCATTTCTAGCCTACACACACACACACACACACGCATATACACACATACAGGCATATATATATTTATATACATAAGTAAACATATATGTATGCGTGTGTATATAAACATATAAGTGTGCGTGTGTATATATAAACATATATATATACATGCACACACACCCGCGCACATATGTGCATCCATACGTAATGAATATGCAGATTTATTGATTTATTTGTACATAGTTGTGCATATAAACATACATACAATATATATATATATATATATATATATATATATATATTCATACACATACAAACACACACACACACATATACACACATATAAGAATACAAATTATTATACACATATAAAATTGAATATATATATATATATATATATATATATATATATATATATATATATATATATATATATATATATATATACATGTATGTGTGTGTGTGTGCTTATGTGTCTGAGTGTGTGTGTGTATGTGCGTGGGTATATATATATCCATCCATACATGCACCCACTCCCACACATATACACCATGTATATGTCACGATTCTTTTTTGTTTTTGCATGTTTATTCTGTGCCCGGGGGAAATTTGTAATAAATTTTCAACGGCACTTTAGTCGTTCTTCAAAAGCATAATATAATGAAATATGACACAAATGTTTCGCAACAATATTATTATATGAGATTTAGTTGTTCCATATTGTCCCTTTGATCACTTCTGTTTCTCCTGTATACTCGTAAATCTGAAAATTGTATTTTATAACAATATTCCAATTAGCTCAATACAAATACTGTTCCAGTTTGGGTTCACGGTAATATCGTTGTCTCAATAGTTGCAGATGCTTTTTACATTTAGAGGAGAACTAAAAACAAACTATATTTATTTGAAAATTGCCATTATAAAATCATATAATCTGTAGCTTTAATAATAATTATTAGAAATAATCTCTTTTATAATGATCAAGAGAAATGCATGACGCAATGCTTCCTATGACCCTACTAACAGATATTATGATGTAATATCATATAATATATAAAACAAAAATATTCCTTTTTATTTTCTTACTACTTTTCACACATTTACAATGTTACAAAACATAAGAATTCATATCATTATTCGAAAAAAATTCTTCTCGTTATATATATATATATATATATATATATATATAGCAGCGTGGCAGTGCGGCAAGAAATTTGCTTCCCAATCACATGATTCAGGGTTTCGTCCTACTGAGTGGAACCTTGGGCAAGTGTTTTCGGGTATAGCCTTGTGCCTATCAAAGCCTTACAAACAGAATTGTTATTCGGAAACTGAAAGAAGCTTGGCATTTGTGAATATAATCGTCATGATTGACCGCTAACTCCACAAGTTTTTTTATTCCCTCTCTGTTTATTTTATTGTGTTCCTTTCTGTTGAAGAGCGTAGGCTCGAAACATAAAAAACTTTCTCACCTACCCGAGTGTCAAACTAATACACCTGTTTGCTGTTTATATACCTGTCTTCGTCTTTTGTTTTTCTGTACATTTCAACTATATACAGGGGTTGTACAAAGTAATGGAAGCACCTTAAAATTTCCAACAAATTAATTTTAATATGGGGTAGGACCGCCTTTGGCAGTAATTACAGCTTGAATTCTACAAGGTATGGACTCGTACAAAGTTTGAATTGTTTCCAAAAGAATTTTGTCCATTCTTCAGCTAAAACAGTCTCCAGTTCTTCTAGTGATGATGGTGAAGGATAACGACGCCTTACTTGTTTTTTCTAAAATGCACCATAAATGTTCAATAATATTGAGATCTGGGGCCTGTGGTGGCCAGATAAGATGTTTAACTTCACTAGAATGTTCCTCGTGCCATTCAGTAACAACTTTAGCTGTGTGACCTGGGGCATTATCATCCTCAAAGATTGTGTTTCCCTCCGGAAACAGTTCCACAAACATAGGATGAATTTGATCAGATAAAATGCTTAAATAGTCTTGACTATTAATTCCGCCGTGAAGAGAAACCATTGGGCCGGCGGATTTCCAAGATATAGCCCCCCACCCCAGATCACCACCGATCCTCCTGCATGTTTAGCAGTTGGAAGAAGGCAGTCTGGGGTAAATGCTTCTCTTGGCTGTCTCTACACGCACACTC
The DNA here is from genome assembly GCF_001194135.2 of Octopus bimaculoides. Classification (NCBI taxonomy): domain Eukaryota; kingdom Metazoa; phylum Mollusca; class Cephalopoda; order Octopoda; family Octopodidae; genus Octopus; species Octopus bimaculoides. The sequence goes on along the minus strand of NC_068982.1, from coordinate 3,250,999 downwards.
GGCCGGTGCTCGGAAATAAGGTAATGGATGACTCGTTCGAGAAAATAACATTCTTCCATTTTCTGAATTTCTTCCATTTTGGGATTTCCTGGTATCTGGGGTAGGTAGCAACCAGCCCTTTTTCCTATCATTCCTAGGACAACTACCACAACAGGTATTGTTTTAATCTTTATAATAATAATAATAATAGTTATTATTATTATTATTATTATATGAAAACTCACAACTTATTTTGCTTGGCATGATGGAAAGTGTCAACTGTCCACATCCAGCAGACTAAAGTGACACTTGTTTACTGGTTATGGTTCAAGAACCCTGCGAAGATTTCTTGCAGTTGCAAGCGATGCTGATTTTTGTAGGTGTTCTACTTTCACATTTGTACCAATCTTTTCCAGCCATGTTGATAGCTGAGTTCTGATACTTCCAACTGCACCAATTACTATTGCTATCACGTCTACTCTCTTCATTGACCACAACCTTGATATTCCCCACTTCATTATTATTATTATTATTATTATTATTATTATTATTATTATTATTATTATTATTATTATTATTATTATTATTATTATTATTATTATTATCATTATTATTATCATTATTGTTGTTCAGTAGTTTTATTTTTATAACGTGCTTTCACTTCACTACCGAGCGCAGCTCTGTGTGCCTTGGGTATGTGCTGTGGTTTGCTGTGGTGCTCTTATGGTTACTGTATTGAAAGTGTTTTGCGTAGGATGTGTGCAGTGCCCAGTAGTGCAATTTTCTGTATTATTATTATTGTTGTTGTTGTTGTTGTTGTTGTTGTTGTCTTTATTTCGATTTTATTATTGTTATTATTATTAAGCTGGCTGGATCGTTAGCGTGCTGGGCAAAATGCGTGGCGGCATTTTGCCCGTCTTTACGTTCTGAGTTCAAATTTCGCCGTAGCGGACTTTACCTTTCATCCTTTCGGGGTCGATAAAATAAGTACCAGTTGAGCTCTGGGGCCAATGTAATCGGCTTCCCCACTTCCTCGAAATTGCTAGCCTTGTGCCAAAATTTGAAAACATCATGATTATTATTAAAAACAAAATCGATTGGAATGGCCGTCACCATTACACATATAGAAACACACATACACACGTCTGTATGTGTGTGTTTGATCTCCGTGAGGCGAGGAAAGCATACTGACGTATTGGTGAATGCATCTGAATGTATAATTTATGAACACTTCGTCGGCCATCTTGCAATACTGAATTAGAATCTTCCTCAACGTTTCGGTATGATAATAGCGCGCACATTTCATAGTTCTTTCTTGTGGAATTGTTTAAACATTTTTGTTGAATAAACATTTCTTAGGTGGAGATAAGATGCTTACCACAACACTTCGCTCAGTAACAGCGTGTGATTTATCAGAGCTGAAGAAATATAGGTTGGCTGTTCAATCACCGTCTCGCTAAAGTAGAATTGATGTAAATGAAGAATGCTGGCTCATTGATCCTCTAATTAGTAGATACGGTGGCACAGGCGATCTCATTACGTGACTCGTCATCACATTCTCCACCCCGTCCCTGCCAACCTCTATCCATTATTCGCGTCAGCATTGTGTTGAGAATTAACCATGTTCCTGTGGGAATTTCTAAATAAATTCTCAGTGAAGGCTTTAATATTCTTCAAAGAATTTCGTTTGAAAGAACAACAGCGAGCAATGTAGTGTGATAGTCAATGGCGGAATGAAATCCAGTGCGAGGTGTAGATACAGCTTGTGTTTGATGCACTCCTCTACACAACCCGTCCCTCCTCAAATAGTCTTTTATAACAAGGATCCAATTAGCCAGCTCAAGGAATATACCACCGTTACTACTACTACTACTACTACTACTACTACTACTACTACTACTACTACTACTACTACTACTTCAGATAAGAACAACAACGACAATAACAGTTATAACCCTTTCTATTTAAGGCACGAGATCTGGCTTTTAGGGGGAAGGGGATGAGTCGATTACATCGACCCTGAAAGGATGAAAGACGAAACCAACCTCGGCAGAATTTGAACTCAGGACGTACAGACGAACGAAATATCATTAAGCATTTTTCACGGCGTGCAAACGATTCTGCCATCTCGCCATCTCCATGGTTTCAAATTTTGGCACCAGGACAGCAGTGTCTGGGGATGGGGTTAATCGAACACACCGACTCTATTACCTGACAGGGAACTGGAAGTTGAACTCAATACGTAAAGACCCAGAAGAAACCCGGTGAGCATTTCGTAAGACGTGCTGATGATTTTGTCAGTTCGCACCCTTGATAATCATAATCATAATTCTTCGTCATTTTGACACAATTCCAGCAATTTCGAAGGGAAGGAAAAAGTCGATTACATCAACCCCATTACGAGACTGGTACTTTATGCTATCCACCTCGAAACGGTGAAAGGCAAAGTCGATCGCCACTTCGATGATGATGATGATGGTGATGGTGATGATAATAGTAACCCTTTCTACTACAGACACAAGGCTTGACGTTTTGCGAGAAAGGGTCTAGTCGATTACATTAACCACAGTATACAACTGGTACTTATTTGACCGACCCCAGAAAGAACAAAAGGCAAAGTGACCTCGGTGGAATTTGAACGCAGAACGTAAAGACGAACGAAATGCCACTATACAATTTGTCCGGCTTGCTAATGATTCTGGACGAGACCCTTGGCAAGGGACGATATGCGGCCGAAATTCCCCCATTGAAGTCGGCTGCCACCGCTTTTGGACGGCCTGTTATCTATCTATCTATCTATCTATCTATCTATCTATCTATCTATCTATCTATCTATCTGTCTGTCTGTCTTATAAAAAGGAGTACCAAGTAATGCTAAGATGGGAAATAATTGAACCTCATAAGCAATGTTTTACCTGAGGAATAACCGCATAACCCCGATTGACTACTTAGTCGTCCTACCTGCGGTGTTAATGCTGACAAGAGAAGAATATTATACTGATTGTCATTAATTATATGTTCTGTAGTAGAAATGTCAACACACACCTGTCATAAAAGAAGAAATTCCTCTACTGTTTTCTCATCTCACTGCAGTGTTTCTACTGGAATTGGCTCACCTGGTGACATTTCCATTGGAGTTGACCTATCTCATACCATTTTCTCGTCGCCTGCAGAATACTCGCAAACATACTAAACCAAATAATACGCATCCTTTATCCTCGGACCCTGAAATCTCTCACAGAACAAATTTTATTTTTGCTGTATTGGAACAATATTAATCTTGTGAAGGGTATTCCAAAAGACCTTCCATTAAAAGAAAGTGGTTGAAAGACAAAACTAAGTAATTTAAGCTGTGAACAATCGTATTATGTGTTTATTGATGTCGAAGTTGTCGACCCTTTTATACGAGTCGTGGTTATAAGCGAAAGAGATAAGCAACCAAGACACAAACTAGCCACCGGTGGTGTCAGTGTACGAGTGAGAGGGAAAATTAAAGTCTGTGCTACACGTTAACCAAATATCCTTTTCTAATCAAGGCACAAGGCCCGAAATCTTTGGGGAGGGGTCAGTAGATGAGATCGACTCCAGTATGCAACTGGTTCTTAATTTATTGACCCTGAAAGGATGAAATGCTAAATTGACCTCGGCGGAATTTGAATTCAGAACGTAAAGACAGACGAAATACAGCTAAGCATTTCGCCTGGCGTGCTGACGTTTCTGCCAGGTCGCAAATATTAAATAAGGCGTCGTTTCAGCAATAAATATTAAATAAAGCATCGTTTCAACAATAAAAGGAAAATAACACAAAATAAAATGAAACAAAACAAAAAAAACAATTCGCGAAAAGATGGAAAAAAATTGGAGATAAGTGATGACTGGGTGAAAACGGAGCGTCAGACGCTAATCCTCACCTATCGGAGTGTTTGTGTGTGTGTGTGTGTGTGTGTGTAGAAAGACACAGAAACAGTGTTTAACAGTTAAACTTGATGAAAAAAATGGAGAAAGGAAATAAGATAAAAAAGTATGATTCATTTTGCTTATAAGATTTGGCCGAAGATTGTCTTTTAATAGATAAGGTAATTTCTTTTCAAAGTGATGCAAAATATCAATGACAGCAGCGTAAATGCGCGAAGAAATTCTGACGTGTAAAATTATTTGAAAGCATCAATGAAACGATGCAATATTTTCCTGATGCTGTTAATGAAAGTTTTGCAAACGATGATAATTTATGGAAAATATGTGACCACTTACTTTCACAGCCACATGTTATATTTTAGTAGTCGACCCATTAACGAATGTACAGGGACACATGTACAGGGACACATGTACAGGGACACAACGAATTTCCACCCACGTACACATGAACAAACACATACACACACACCCGTGGTCACATGCTTGGCTGTTGAAATATGTCAATGTATATTATTCTTTTATTCTTTTAGTTGCTTCAGTCATCTTGAGTGCGGCCATGCTGTAGCACCGCCTTTATCGAGCAAATCGACTCCAGGACTTATTCTTTGTAAGCCTAGTACTTATTCTATCGGTGTCTTTCTTGCCGAACCGCTATATGACGGGGACGTGAGCACACCACCATCGGTTCTGAAGCGATGTTGACACACACACACACACACACACACACACACACACACACACACATATATATATATACATATATCCATGGGCTTCTTTCAATTTCCGTCTTCCAGATCCACTGACAAGGCTTTGGTCGGCCCGAGGCTATAGTAAAAGACACTTGCCCAAAGTGCCACGCAGTGAGATTGAACCCGGAACCAAGTTGTTGGTTAGCAAGCTATTTACCACAGCTACTCCTATCTAACCTTAAATTTTATATATATCAAATTATTAAAACTTCAAACTCATTATTCTAAAATTCTTGTTAAAGAATCGCCAGGCAATCAAGTTCTTGTTTAATATAAATATGGAATTAAAAGCAACATCGTCAGCAGGACTGTGAAATGTTTTGTGGTAATTCGTTCATCTTGATGCACTCAGTTCAAATTCTGCCGGCACAGGCTTTGCTTTTCATCCGTTCAGAGTCGATAAAAGAAAGTTGAACACATGGAGGTTCATATAATCGACTTACCCACACCTCAAAGTTGCTGGCATTGTGCCAAAATTCGAAAGCAATACCAAAATGGAATTTTAAATTGAATACATATTTTCATAAATATATCGCTACATAATTAATATTGTGATGTTATGAATGGCACAATGTTTTTATGAATTCATCTCGTTCGCTGTGTGTGCGTGTGTGTGTGTGTTTGTGTGTGTGTGTGTGTGTGTGTGTGTGTGTGTGTATCTATTTTTATCCGATATATTGCGGGCGGGGGAGCAACAAAAGAAATCACACACACACATTCAAGCAACCGTATGCAAGGCAGACGAAGACGTCTTTCGGGGCGAGGTGGGAGATAAATCACCGAAAAGGTTCCGATTGGCGACGAAACTACCGCGACGAACAGAACAAACACAAAACAAATAAAAAAGAATGGCGGTTGAACCGACAAGTTAAACAAACGATCGATTTGTTAGTTGGGTAGATATTTAATCAGTTGGCTAACAAATAAAGGAGTAGAATGGAACTGGTGCTTGTGTTATTGACAATTGACGTAATGACTCTCCCAAGACACAACAAGAAATGATATTTATTTATTGAAGGCAAGATGTCTTCAAAGAATTTGGTCCAATATTTTGTGTTCTCTCAGACACACATACAACAACACCGGTACTAAACTGTCTCCGGCCAAGCGGGTGGCCTTCTGCTTGAATCAATATTACTGGCCTAGCGAAGGAGTCCTGCATGCATGAGCAAGTTTTCTTTAAAAACTGTTGCACATGCTTGAGAATATAAGCGCTACTGCATGGTCAGTTAAAACACATACACACACACGCACACACACACACACACACACACACACACACACACACACACACACACACA
>NC_068982.1:3237434-3245026 GCF_001194135.2 Octopus bimaculoides | reverse complement strand
TATACCGTAAATCCTAGAGTATATTCCGCCCTTAAGTATGATACGCAGGGGATTTTTAGGGGGCTGTACCTCTGAAAAACCTAAACCTTGTGTATAATACGCACCCCTTCTCTAACTTGAGTCAAGGAGGTCTATATAACGTCCTTGGTTTGTAAACGTATATACGGTAACATCCTTTATTATTATTGTATATATTACATAATGCAAACGTGTAGCTTTTTTGTGCACTTTGTTTGCAGAAGATAAAGAAATAACAGTAATGACGTCAGTGAAAAATAAATATAGCTTAAGGTATTTTCGCGCCTAACATGCGGGTAAAGTTGCAACAAGTAATCATGTTGAACCATTCCACTATGATCCCGGAGCACGGAGTGGGAGGGGAGAATAAAGGATCAAACAAGAACAAAAAAAAAAAAAAAGACTCAAACCAGAAATGGACAACAAAAAAGGAAGCGCTAAAGGAAAGGTAGATGAGGAATTCAGCTGCTGCGGAAAGGTATTTTCTAGTTACATCGGGCTTAGAATTCATCAAGAGCAGGTGTGTCAGAAGAAAGTAATTCAACAGCGCGGATTGGAAACCAAAAGACGTGTGGCCAGAACCTTCTGGAAAGAAACCATAGCGAAAATCATTCCACAATTGAATGGGAACAGCCAAAAAAAGAGATAGGGGTGGAGCAACCAATGATTAAGTAGCCGAAGGCAAATTATGCAGCGGGCTATAAGAAATTCGACGACGAGGTAGCAGCATTGATCACCAAATTCAAAGGGGACGACGAACAAAAGCTCGAGAACTTGGCTAATATAATTTATAGGGGAGGAGAGAAAAGATTTAGACTTGATACAACAGGGAATGGAGAATCATCGGCAAAGGACGGACCATCGCGGAAAGATATATATATATATATGCATCAAAACAGTTTGATTGAAATCGTTGGTACACTTGAGTTTCAAGCGCGATGCTTAAATTTCAATGACAAAAGTTGATTGTTATTACATACATCCACATGCGCGCGGGCACACCCACGTATATGTGCCTATATGCATAAGCTCACTCACACTCGCGTGAAACACATACATGCACATATATATATACAACCATACACATGTACACAGATACATAGCCACACACACGTGCACATACCCATATGCGCACAATTATATTCAAATACACGTCCAAAAACGCACAAGCTATATATGCATATGCTCACTAACACTCGCTTGAAACACATGCGTGTACACCCACATATATATGCAACCATACACATGTACACATATACATACCCGCGCACACGCACACACACACATGTGTATATACCCATACGTGCACAAATATGTTCATATACACGTTTATATACGCACATGTACAAGAAAAATGCAGAGTGAAAAGTAATATACAGAAAAAAATATGTAAAAATATATAAAGCAATAAAAATATATAAAAGATATATAAAAATATGTAAAAATATATATATAAAAATATATAGTATAGAGATAAAATGCTTGTACGTGGACACAATATAAAAGGCAGGTTCCATCTGTGATCTTGGTGGGACCAAAAACGTAACAAGTATTTAGCCATATGTAGACATGATCCTAAAAGTTCAAAGCCATCTTTCCATCTCACAAAGACCGCACATTCCGACATCCGAAACCCAGAATTTTATTATGGCAACCGAATAATTGTCACATTATATTACAGATAAATTCCTCTGTTTACACAATATTGAGGTCTCATTCTTTTCTTTTGTTGTCATACCATTACTATCAATATATATATATATATATATATATATATATATCTTAGCCACAGTAAAAAAATAGAAGAATGCGCATGAGAATAGACACACAAACACTCAAGCGCATGGATATAGAGAAACGGTGAGAGATATATGCATAATCGTATACCCATGCATACAAACACACATATGAGACGCAGACACACAAACACAACCACACACATGCAGATATGTCACTTAATATGTTTATCTTTGTGACGTGTCGAAAATAACAGGCCTGTTGAAATTGTCTTGTTTAGTTACAACTATTTATGAATACAAAATCTGATGTCATTAATGGCTCTGTTCTCTTCACGTGAAACCAAATGATCCATCTTTCAGAAATGTTGCTGCAAAGATAAAGCATGATATTTGATTTGATAATACACACTCAATTATATTTATTCTAGCGTATATCTGTCTGCGCGGGGGTGTGTCGATCTATCTCGTAATCAATTTAGATATATTTTTCTCTAGATGTTTATCTACAATCGCCAAAGTCTTTAAAATGTTTGTATTTAATTAAACTTGTAAAGATCCATAAAGGCAAATATTCAAATCTTGTTTTCCTCGGTTTGTTATGCATCATGTATGACTGTCAGTCTGCATGCCTTTATCTGTGCGTGGAAGTAAATGTTTATGTTTGTCGAAATGTGTATGTATATTTCTATTGGTGTAGTCATGTTTGTATGAATGACAGTTATCTCTATATTTTTATGCTGATGTAAGATTATTTTCTTTAGCACACATCTTTCCCTCATTATATATATATATATATATATATATATATATATATATATATATATATACACACACACACACATACATAGACACCTCCCTACGTAAATATATTTATGGAAGTATGTATGTACGTGAGCGGCTGCGGTCAAATGACTGAAACAAGAAAAAGAATAAAAGAATAAAAGAATATGTACACCTGCATACAAATGCATGTATATGTATGCAGGTGTACATAACCACTGTACTATATATCAACTGCAATATCTATCTATTTGTCTACCCATCCATCTCTCTGTCTGTCTGTCTATCTATCTATCTATCTATCTATCTATCTATCTATCTGTCTGTTGTCTGTCTGTCTATCTATCTTTTTTTATGTGTGTGTGAGTGTGTGTTTGTATGTGTGTGTTTATTGCTATCAAAGCCTACATCGATTCCTATAAATACCCTCACCAATGCACATTATCGACTTAGTATATTCAGTTATTTATTGGTATCTGAGGATGAAAGAATAAACCAATTTTATTCCCGAAATTATATTATGCATTTATTTCCGATTTATTCAGCAAATATTACCAGTAGTTGAAAAGCCAATTCTCCACATTAGTGTTATCTTTCTCATCCTTCATTCCAACTTTTTCCTCATTTCCTCGACTGTAGAATATATCTCAAAACTACTCTTTACTAAATCTAACTTTTCGCTTTTAAACATAAGCAAAATGTCTTCAGTCGTAGGCTGCATTTACTTGGTCATAGGGGCAGAGGCCGACAGACTGATTATTCTCATGCTGGTGACGTTTAGAATTCCAAATACATATTCTTAGTATGTGTTTTACAATGGCAGAATCGTTCCACAGAAACACCAGACAATGGCTCGCTGTTACGAATTTGATTCCTATTCAGAAAACACCTAAGTTTTGTGGGATAGAAAATAAACTGTATTAATTAGGTTGTAGTACAGTGTTTATAATATTTTTAACAGCTCTGAAAATAATTGTTGAACACGAGGGAACTTAAAATCACCGAAAAAAAAAAAGACAAAATGAAGAATGTTTGACTATCGTCCGTACAGGATCGCCTACGTTCATTCGTCACGAAAAGAAACTAATTATTCAGATTTGGAATTGGTCCACATTTGGTGCACCTAGAAATTGCTTGGGAGTAACTGCAACGGTGGGAGGACATGTGAATTGGAATGCCATGGGAATAGGACTTAGAACTTATTCTTTTATTCATTTACTTGTTTCAGTCATTGGGCGTGGCCATGATGGTGCATCAAGAATTGTTGTCGAATGAATCGACCCCAGTACTTGTTCTGTCCTTTCTTTCTCTTTCTTACGCACACGCACACACACACACACACACACACACCCTCTCTCTCAAACACACATAACACACACACTCACACACATACATATTTATAAATATAGAGATTATGAGCTATAGTAGTGTCAATGAGACCCAGAGGTGTCAGATAATGCTGACTAAGTGGTATGGATAGACCATAGTTAAACTCCAGGTTCGTTGCTTATGCGAATAAGGGGTCCAACGTAGGTCATATATCAGCGTGTGTATATGAGGATTTACTTTTCGGAATGACATAAAAAACCAAGGCTGTGTAGATTTTAGACCATTATAAATATTTATACACACACACACACACACACACACACACACACACACACACACATATATATATATATATGTTAATTTCAACTTGCGTTGAAAGTCAACAAACAAAGTTTGCTTTAGAAGTGTTGAGATGTATTGAAAGATACAGACAAGGAAATAATTTTATTGTGAAACGCAGGATAATGCAAATAATATAGCATGAACAGGATAAACTATCAACACCTTACAAAAAAGATTCTGTCAGCGGCCAGCCTTATGACTCGAACTCACATCCTTGTGATTTAGCATTATCCAGCGTTTGAGAATAAAGTTATTTCCTTATCTGTATATATATATATATACACACACACGCACGATGGGTCCCTTTCATTTACAAAATATGCACACGGTACTCTGGGCGGCCTGAGGTTATAGTAGAAAATACTAGCCCAAGTTGCCACGCAGTGGGACTGAACCCGGAACTATGTGGTTGCAAAGCAAACTTCTTACCGCAGAGCCTCGCCAGATTTTTGGAAATGAAATGAAGTTTTGTAGTCAAATTCATTTAATGCCCTTACTACACGTTCTTTTGCATGTTTCAATCATTTGACTGCGGCCATGCTGGAGTACTACCTTTTACCTTTTATTTATTTCAGTCATTTGACTGTGGCCATGATAGAGCGTTGCCTTTAATCGAACAAATCGACCCCTGGAGTCATTCTTTGTAAGCCTAGTACTTATTCTATCCGAGGCTATAGTAGAAGAAACTTGCCCAAGGTGTCACGCAGTGGGACTGAACTCTGAACTATGTGGTTGGTGAGCAAGCTACTTACCACACAACCAACTCCAGTATTTAGTTGAAACTTACTCTAATGATGTGTACAGTGTTTCTGATCATTAGTGTCACATCAAATTATTGAGTTGAAAAAACTGCTGGAAATTCTGTGAATAAATTATTCTTCAGAGAAAAGTTCTCAAGTTATGAACTCTTCTAAGGTATACACGATAAAAAGGGCGTTATGGCTTGAACCACAGATTTGTGATATCACCTAGTAACTTAAAACCATTAAATAAATATTCTAGTTTGCTGAAGTCACTTTTCGTACATCGGGTTGCAGTAATTAATTTATTGTGTTCGAATTGAGATGTGTGATGTTTCCAAATAAATACTTAGAAACCTTTCTGCTGCAATTGTTTAATTTTCTCGTCACGTCGTTCAAATAGGGTAAACTACTGAAATATTTGCTCAGAAAGAATGCAACAACGCATAATTGTTTGATTTCTTGGGAATATAAGGACGATGGCTTATTTGTAAATTCAATGGCTTTGGATAGCTTAAAGTCAAAAGTTATGTTAGTCCGTGTACTGCCACTAGTAGTCTCCAGAAACAAGAAACAAAACTGTAGTTAAATTGTACAGAGCCAGTGCAGAGTAATTAGAGTTTCTCTCTCACTATATACAAACGAGTGTCCCTTAATTAAAATTATTCCTGCAATTTATACGTTTCTTTAATTCTAGCAATTCTTCCAGAAAATGTATTTGTTATATATCATTTCACTTCTCGCTCTCAATTACTCCCTAATGAAGATATTAAATTATCTTACATAAAAGTGAAAAATGAATTTCGACGAAACCGTTAGCTGCAATTTCTCTTCAGAGTGGCAGATTTAAGCGGAAGCAAGCGAAAGATGATTCCTGTATTTGGAGTTTTTCGTAAAATGTTTTTGTCCATAAAACCATATTTGTTTCAACGGTATCGTTATACACTGCTGTGTTCATAAATCACCTTCCATTGAATGCTCCTATGTTCGTTAGTTTTCATTTTGCTTTAGCCATCACGGCCAAGGCCATGCTTGAACACTGTCTGCTTAAGGTTATAAACGTTTGTCATTGAAAATTTGAAGTTGCATTTCTTTATGAAAACTGATAAAAAAAACCGGAATTGACATTAAAAAAACAAACAAAACAAAACTATCATTCACAATTCGATGTCTCATGTAACCATTTGATTCAATAGAATACAATTAAAACTGTTTTTTTTTATTATTAAATTATCTTAAAGATTTTATATCCTGCAGAACAAGCGTAAACCGAATCGACATTTGAATTTTATCTGTATCATAGAGGAAATGAGAGTTCAGAATTGAGAGCTCGAAAAACTCCTTCAAATATTCTGTGCTCCCTCGATTTTTGTTTACTTGTGTGATCCGGAGTAAGGGAAGTGCGTGTGTCTTCACGCTAATTGGGTGACCCATTGCGGATTTGACCCAGAATGTTTTTGTGGCAGGAACGGTACCCTAAGACATATGGAAGCAATAAACGACTGTTTTCCACATCTGGGTATTGTAAAGTATCAACAATTGTTGGAGAGTGAAATATCGTCTGACTCCAGAGCGACGGTCCAGTCATTGGGATGCAGTTGTAGCTTTGTTAATTTGAGATCCTCTATAATTGCCTGACCAAATAATCGGAGCGATGGTAAGAACTCTCCTTGAGTATTGCTTCTGATTAAAAAAACTGTGTTGCGATAATCTTGCCTCGTCATAAGTAACCTTATGCTGTTAAAGTAGACAAGAATTGCAAAACCCCATTCGAGGTTACTTTTGTTTCAGGTTTCTCTTCACGATGCGATGCAGGTTTGGTTTGTGATATTTAGGTTTTGAATGGATGATGCATGGTTGTAAATTGTCAGGAAGGAAGCATGTAGTTAGTGTTCTTATTTGAATGAAAAGTGAAAGCATTGAAGAACAGAGGCTCTGTGATGTGCAAGGAACGCAGAATAAAGCGATACAAATCTTAATCGAAACCTCTGTTAGTATCCCCACTCTTCCCACATGAACATTTAACAGAACTTAATGAACAGTATGTGTTATATCTTAACGATTAACACCACAAGGCTGTCTAGATATAATTCTTTTCAACAAATATTGATAAACAGCTTTTTCGTAAATGCTCCTCACATTATACTCTTTGACTAAAAATTGGTTAGTACCAGGAAAAATGGTATCAAAATATTCAACTTTTACTGTAGATCCCCATAAAATTAACAGATAGAAAACTCAAGTTGCTATTATATACTGGCATCAGATTATATCACAATATTTTTGTATATTTTTTCTTATTTTATCTTCTTTTTATTACTGTTTTGTATTACAATATGTATCCCTAATACAACCATATGTACTTTATAAATTGCTACAAATAGCTGCAGACGTGGCTGTGTGGTAAGAGGTTTGCTTTCTCAGGCATATGGTCCCGTGTTCGGTCCTACATCGAGTTATCTTAGGCAAATATCTTCTACTATAGCCTTAGGTCAACCTGTCTTCATGAGAGGATTTTGTGGACTGAAACTGAAAGAAGCTCGTCGTATATATATATTATATATGTATGCATATATATATATATATATATGTGTGTGTGTGTGTGTGCGTGTGTGTATACAGATATGTATGCATATAAATTTGT
>NC_068982.1:3237104-3237424 GCF_001194135.2 Octopus bimaculoides | reverse complement strand
TATATATATATATATATATATATATATATATATATGTGTGTGTGTGTGCGTGTGTGTATACAGATATGTATGCATATAAATTTGTGTGTATATGAGGCTTTGAGCCTGTGTATGACGGATTCTTCTTGCACATTCATTTTTATATGCAAATTGTTTCTTCCTCGACTGCTGTCTCACTTCAAACTCTCTCTCTATTTTTTACTTCTTCCCACTTCCTCGGGCTTTTTCATTAATCATATACCACCCCCTCTCTCTCTCTTTCTCTCTCTCTCTTTCTCTCTCTCTCTTTCTCTCTCTCTCTTTCTCTCTCTCTCTCCCAA
>NC_068982.1:3233686-3237093 GCF_001194135.2 Octopus bimaculoides | reverse complement strand
TCTCTCTCTCTCTTTCTCTCTCTCTCTTTCTCTCTCTCTCTTTCTCTCTCTCTCTTTCTCTCTCTCTCTCCCAATATGTTTCTCTTTTTTGTTTTTCTTTCTTTCTCTTAAGACTTTATTTCTCTTCCTCCATTGACTGTTAATTGACACAAATGCTCTCCTTCTACGCATTTCTCGCTCTCTCTACCCTCTTCTGCGCTCTCTTTTTCATACTAACAACTCCTCATAAACAATTTACAACGTCTGAAGCACAGGAAACACGAGAAGTAAGAAAAAAGAAGGAAACAGAAGCGAAGAAAAAATAAACAAGTTGAAAGGAGGGAAAGAGGTTGGAGAAACTGTTTCCACCTGGATGAACGTTGTCCATTCGCTTTTTATCTCTCTCTCTTCTCTACTTTACACTCATCAATTCTTCTTCTCTTCCTCAAAACTTACTGTCCGTCAGAAAAGTCTCCCCGATGACCTACGCGATAGAACTATGCAATTTTACAGGGAGGGGCCGTATGTCCTGTGTATCTTTCGTCAATAATCAAAGAATAATTTCAGAAAATAATAAATCTCTGAGCGACGTATAAACAGTAGCTGCACGACATCGTGAAGTATATTTGCCACTTCAATGTGGCTAAGCCTGGAGATGGGAAGGATGGCTTCCCTTTGAAAATACTGATAGGGCACAGGTAGTGTGTCAATAACCAGCTGGAGGAGATGTCTTCCCAGGACTAAAAACATTAGTAGAATCAACCCTTAAGGGTTAGCCACATTTAGGTGGCAAATATACTTCACTTTCAGAAAAGTTTCTTTTCAACTTGCCTGATGTTATTGGTCTCACGTGTGCAGGCTTCATCCATGGCAATATGGGGGACATTGGACAAGGCGGCGAGCTGGCAGAAACGTTAGCGTGCCGAGCGAAATGTTTAACAGTATTTTGTCTTTCTTTACGTCCTGAGTTCAAATTCCACCGAGATCGACTTTACCTTTCATCCTTTCGGGGTCGATAAATTAAGTACCAGCTGCGTAATGGGATCACTCTAATAGAGTGGCTCCTTCCCCTAAAATTTCGGGCCTTGTGCCCTGAATAGAAAAGAATATTTGGACATTCGGTCTTTAGCAGATGTCATGGAAAAGATAATATGTAATATTCTATGGTTTTATGCTGAATCGATGCTAAACATTCGCCATCTTAATTTCGTTTTATATTGAAATTTCAAGTATAAATTTTCGGGTTTTACATCTACATCCTGGATTTCATTTAGCATCTATAATCCAGGGGCCGAATGTTTGTATGCGCACAGGTACCTTCAATCGAACTGCGAGCTACCGATGTGTTGCAGGACCATAATTATTCTGTGGTTATGTGCTTCATGTTACAGGGTTCCTCAAAGGAAATATTTTCATCTATTTCTAACGCTACGTATCTGTGGCACTCCTAATCAGATGTGGGTGAAATAGTGCAGTCATTCATATAATGTTACTTAATAAGATTTTAGTTGTCCTTTGTCTTTCAAGAATTTAAGAATATTTTTTCAATATTTACCCCAGCTAAATTCAGTCCCTGATATCTTTTGAGAATGTCAGCAGGTAGGAATGAAGAGAGTCGCATCATCTGGATGAGTTAGCGTTTTGGATATGGCTGCATGTACGTAACCGAATTATGGAAGATTGAGAGAGATGCTGACAAAACGGAAACCACGATAGTTAATTTTGTGGTGATGCGATCAGATAGGAAATTATAGATCTGAAAGGGGTGACACAAAGAGGAGCTTGTAGCCGGGACGATTTTTTAGATTTGCATGGCCAGAGATGGACAAATATTTTTCCGAGTTCGAGAAGAACATCACTATTTTTACCGAAAGTTTTAAAAGTAGGAACCAATGGTGAGTGTCAAAGGTAAGTCTCCAGTGGGTTTTCGGCAAAAGCCATGCTGGCGGTCGTTGAGAAGAGAAAGAAATTCAAGGGGTTGCAGAATGAAATTCTTAACGTTTGTCTTCATTAACTAAAGATCGTAGCAGTATGGAAGTCGAGTCGCGAGACAATCTCTCATCGTCAGTTTTAATAATAATAAAAAAAACCTATATATACCCTACAGCATGTATTGAGCACTATTTTCTCATTCGTCCGACAACATGCAATGTGTGTATATGTGTTGTGTGTGTTTATGTTTACATACATATGTATATAATTATATGCATGCTTGTGTATGCGTGAGAATGTATATACGTTTAGATACATGTGTTAATGCGGCTCCAATGGTTTCATGCTGAACCGCAGCCATTTTATCAATTATTCAGTCGCAGATAGAATAATGCTGTCATAAGAGCCATACCAGCTCTATGTGGAAAATGGTATTTATCAGTTAATTATGGGAGGGGTCTGCACTTTCTTAGTGGTTCAATAATGTTATTTGGGTTGTTTCACTTGTGATAAAAAATTTGTAGACCCATGTTTGAGCGGCTGTTATACATATCATTAAAACATCTTTCTATTAATTACTATTGAATATTTATTTGAACGTGGAAAGTGTATTTCTGTTGGTGCCAGGAAGCATTTAGGATGATCTGTGGCCACGTTTATGCCATACGATGCATTAAACCTCAGTATTTTTCCCCGCGTAAGAAATATGACTAGCATCTCGGTGTTATTCTATCTGCTGTTAAGAATTTGCTAAAATTCATTACATTTAGCATGAAACCTGTATTACTATAACACTGCAATAGAACCATTCAGTCAATTAAAAGCAATTCTTCATCCACCAATGCGGTGTTCATTATTCGCTTAGTTGTCTTTTACCAAGGCAACCTATCTATCTATCTATCTATCTATCTATCTATCTATCTATCTATCTATCTATCTATCTATCTATCTATCTTCACCAATGTACCCATGATAATGACCGGTGATTATTGGTTTGGAGCCAAATTCAAATAATAAAATGTAGGATTGTCTGCAAGGAGCGCTGTAATCTGATTGCTATCTTTGTCTCTGCCTATAATCTGAAACAATACAAAGAGAAAATAGTCAGTTCTTGCATATGATAACGAAAGATTCTCCACCCTTTTTCCTTTGGTTTTAATAAAATTTATTGAATTATTTCAACTCGGTATTTACAGTCGCTGACGCCACATATATAACCGATGTCCATTATACACATTGAAGTATGCTTACGTTTGGTACGCACTCTCTAAATGCTTGGTTATGTAAACTGCTTATAAGGGCAGTCCTTATACAATGGATATTTTCAATAAGGAATTATCTCTCAGACGACATGACTATATAAGTCAGGAAAAGACAATCTAGCTTTGTTTTCTCTCTAATCTCTTTGTCCCTCACTCTGTGTATCTGTCTGTCTGTCACTCTCTCTATATTTAAATATATATATATAAATATATATATATATATATATATATATA
>NC_068982.1:3230764-3232954 GCF_001194135.2 Octopus bimaculoides | reverse complement strand
TATATACATTCATACATATACCTTCATACACACACAAACGCACACACACACCTACACACACACATACATATATCATCATCACCATCATCAAGCATTGACAAAACGCAACTTCTTACACAAATTGTAGGCAAGTAGACGGAAGCTTTTGCTTTTATGCGAAAACTTCAAAAATTTAAATTTGCATGCGTTATCTGAAACATTCTTTCATATATCATAAACATGCCGTTAAGTAGGCAATAAAGAAGTTAATGTTTGTCGGCTGACACTTTCATGGATAGCTACACACCGCTTTCAGTGGTCGCCGTATACAATTTTCTATAGAGAAATTAGCGGCACTACTAAACTATAAGTACCAGAATATCCACATTATACTGCAGATTACTTATCTTTCTGTCGATTATCTATCTTTCTATAGAAAGTGAGCAATTTCATTTATTGAAATTGTTTTTTTAAACATGTAAACAAGCACACACAGCCATATATACACGCTCGCATACACCTTAATAAAAGCAATGTGCAGTTAAGATCAACTGCTCCTTCCGGACGTCATATTTCATCACCGTTAACCTCGGCGGAGAGCTAACAGTGATAACTAAAAATTGACTGTCATTTAGATATAAAATATCGTACTCTCTCTCTTTCCCTCTTTCTTTATAGATCACTTTTCTTGTCTTCACTCTCACTCATGCCACATATATTCCGAAATATATACTACATACGAACATCCCGTATGTATGTATGTATGTATGTATGTATGTATGTATGTATGTATGTATGTATGTATGTATCTATCTGTGTGTGTGTGTGTGTGTGTGTGTGTGTTTGTGTGTGTATTGCATACGTGGGTGTGTTCTGTGAATTTTCGTGCAGCTATCTATTTATATTTCCGTATGATTGTGCATAGATGTTTGCATCTGTCTGTATCGAACATAAAATGCTCAAGATAACATTTCTATAATATATCAAAACAAATCAATGAAAGCATCGAAACAAATGTCCTTTAGATGTTTAATAACCCATTTAAATTCTATTCCCAAATGCTGAACTTCTTTCTTTTTTTTCTTTACAATACATCATCGAAATTTTCCCTACCATTCTGGCAGACTCCGTAGTATATTTACTGTAATGCAATCTTTACTAGAATCTTTAGAGTAAACTAAATCTTCAAAACAACCTGACTAACGTATTCCTCTGAATAAGTAGGATTGCTTGAATAAAAAAGGGAAAAGTCTTTCACTTGTCAAATCTTGATATTTATAAGCTTCGTGAATAACTAGCCACTATCTCATAACCTATCGTTTTCTAGGCGATAAAAAAAAATTAACCATCAAAAATGAAATACAATCTAACATGTTGTTTATAGTTTCTAATCTTCCTACTTGAATAATTCCTTTAATACTCAAGCTTTGAAGAGTTAAAAGTCTTAGGAAAAAATACCTCATGCCCTTAAAAACGGAAATATAGTTGGACGTTAAAAAATGGCATCTGTGTGAAAAGAGGCAAATACCTTGTATTTGTTTTTCATTCCCACAGGGAAGAAATAAACATGAAAACGCGCTTTATTCCTCGCCTTTGAAACCCGTCCAGATAACAACATATTGATGTGTGACGCTGCGTCTCAATAGTTAACAAGGAAATGCATTTAATGCCTGGTTTAGACTTGGTGGAAAAATAATTTTTGTTGTTAGTAGTAACAAAGTGAATGAAAACTGAAAATAACATGAACAGTTTGTTCAGTATGATAGCTCTGTCTATGGAGATAATGCAAACATACAGGTTATAGAGAACGTTATTATTGAAAGCAAAGTTTTCTTTGTAAAAGTAAATATCTTATTGAGAAATACAGGATTAAATACAAAAAAACATCTCATGAAATATTTCATTTCAAATTTTTAGAGAAATGACCTGATGCGACGTTTATGTTACTTGCAACTTATATAAGAATAAATCTTCGTACGTGTACGCATATATGTACACACATACACACACACACACAGACACGCAGACACACACACACGCACAAACACAAACACATAGACACACAAAGCTACATTTATATAGTTATATATATATATATATATATATATATATATACTTATAAATATATATATATTCATATATGCATGTATATATATGTCTCTCTCTCCCTCCATATATATACATACATATATAGGTAGATATATATATATA
>NC_068982.1:3223472-3230469 GCF_001194135.2 Octopus bimaculoides | reverse complement strand
AATCACTACAATTGTTTCTGTAGTGAGAGACCAATCTTGGATTACCTATAATTTCCCATTGTTTTATATCTATATTTTACTTTTATCATTCCTTTGACAAAGCACAATACGTAGATTCAAATAGACAGAAGCGATAAGAAATACCAAAATATATTAATGGAAATAAAAATCAAAAATATAAAGTAAATAGACCAAAATGAGTGAATGGAAATAAAATGAAATCAACTGTATAAAATGTAAATAAACGAAACTCTTTAGTCAGTCTGATATTTAGCATAGGCTGTGTGTTGGTCTGTCTCATATGATGGAAACCCTCATTGAAAGAAACTGGCTGGGTCACTCAGAGGTTCTCTAGACGAATGCTTTTCTCCCAAATATGCAAGAGGAAAAGTATCCATGGAAAACCTGAGATTCAAAAATACTGCAAAAAAGGAACATGAAGTGAAAAAGAATTGGTCACAATAAATGGCAAATCAAGCGAAAAATCGACCTGTATGGAGAAAGCTTAATAAGTCATGTAAAAGCAAAATAGGAAAAATTGCGAGTCGTGATGACTGACTGCAGACGATAATGATCGTATTAAATCACTGAAGAGTTAGTTATTAGTTTTGAAGTTAGTTATTTATCTTGATGACATGTAATCTTTCTATTTCCTTCATTGGTTTTAACACAATAGAATTTACATCGACTCATCATAGTCTCTGCACTTTATATTGTGAATCTCTGCCGCCGGTAAATTGCTATAACATATATCCTTTCTACTATAGGCACAAGGCCTGAAATTGTTTTTTCCGGGAGAGGTGATGGTTGATGACATCGACCCTAGGGGTGAATTAGTACTTATTTTATCCACCCCAAAAAGATAAAAGGCAATGTCGATCTCGGCGGTATTGGAACTCAGAACATAAAGATAGAAGAAACGCCGCTGGGCATTTTATCCGGCGTGCTAATGTCTCTGCCAGCTCGCCACCAAGATATTTAGTTTTCCAACTCATTAGATTTTTCCAAATTTCGCTCTCTCCTTCGATGCATTTCCAATTATAAATAGTCAATTTTTCATATCTTTGTTTGTGCGTGTGTGTCTGTGCGTCTCATTTTCTCTTTGCCTCTCTCTGCCTGTCTATCTGTCTGCCTCTCTCCTCCCTCCCAAACAAATACAATGGTTAGTATTTTACTTATTTCGGATCATGAATTCCTCACGAAAAACTTATAGGTTTTATAAATAAACCTAGAAAAATAACAGACACCCGAGAATACCTTCCAACATTTCGAGACGCAGAATCCAGGGCAGACCATCTGGTCGAAATTTTAACAGTTCTAGTACGTTGTGCACATTCGAGTAAAAGTTTGAGTTTTGAGTATGGAAAGTGTCCAGCACTCTAGAATGAATAACTGTGGATCATGATGTCTTGTGTTTAAAAGAAATATTCAAAGTATGATGTCAATAAAGTGGTAAAGAACAGGGAATGTTTAAGGGAGCTGAGAGCTGTTCCAACTGGATCTGGTTGTGGAGGAACAAAAACGACCACCATATCGTTTGTAGGCAATAGTTTCGTATTTTAATGCTAGGGGAAGTAGCTCTGAGTGAGACATTGTGATAGAGCTGACGTTTCACCGCTGCCATTACAATCAACTTTATTTCTTTTTTAAGTGTAGGTTTGAAAACTGAGTCGACAGCAAAGAGTTACAACTAGAGGTAATTCCAAACGGTTTAAATACCGAACAAGTCTCTGATATAACAAGTGGTTAAAAAGTGTCAGCAGAAGGGAACCCAGGAGTCATGACCCGGATAGGACCTGACCTCTTTAAAGTGTAAGAAGTCATCGGCCAAAACACTTGCTTGAATGGGGATTTCTTCTCTGGAGACCTTTTGTGATCAGCTCTCTTACCATTTTATCAACAACATACATATTCCACTTTATCTTGCGTATTGAGTGCTCTGATTTTCTTCTTGTAAACAATTGTAATGAATATTATTATAAGATCCAATATACAACCATACACGTAGTGATCGTTTTGAAATGCGGTAATTATCGACGAACTAATTCGCCATCTGAACGTCGTTCCCTTTTGAAGTTATCGTTAAATGACATAACACTCCTAAAAATATTACCAAGTTGTGAATATGACAAGGCTTCAATATGGTTCGTTTGGTAACATTGCTAATGCTTTTATTTAGAACCACTCAGTTTTTGAAGAATTAGATCTATGGATAATAGCATCCCGTACGTGACTTTCGTGTATTTTGTTCAGATACACTGTATAAAAATCTCACCAGTTCACACTTCACTTCCTTTTTTTAAGATGGTATTCTATTAGATCGTGTTCACAAAGTAGAGGCTCCTTGTTGCCGATGATATTAAATCAAGCCTCTTAATTGTCCTTCACCAAATACATTGCTTTTATCTAAAAGAATTGTTAATTAGCTTGAATTAAGTAAATGGTAGGTGCCACTCGTATGTGGTTTCCAAATATTCTAAACGTTCCACGAAGCTCGAAGGATTTACTTTAGTGAGCCATATCGCCATTATTCAGGTGCGATGTATTCCATTTGACTAATGATTCTCAATCGGGATCCATGTGACCCTTGGATTTTGTTGTTCAAACTTATCTGCATGGTTAGGCATCTACGATACAAAATATTTTAACAATTGTTTTATACGATTCCTAACAATATTTAAATATAAAAACATAAAAGGTGTCTATAAACATCAAATAGCTATGAGGTCCAAGCAAAAGAAAATAGTTATCAAAGTGGTCATTGGTATGGAATGGTTATAGTCCATTGCATTAGATGATAGTGGCGCTCAGTCTGGATACATTGTACACGAAGAAGTAATAATCTAATTGTCCACTTTTGGACTTGCTGAACATATAATGGTAAATAAATTTATATATAATACAATATCAAACCTTGTGAGTTGAAAATATAATAGATATGTGATTTATTATATATGAAATCTTAACACACTAAAATAAGTACGAAACAGTGTTTTGAGAACCATATATATGGAACCAAACGACATTCTCCTAATTAGATCGAGAAATAATTGTTGGTATTTGTGCATTTAACAATATCGACAAAATTTAGGTAAATTGAATTTTTAATTATAAATCAGAACGCGCTTTAATATATTTTAGGTTCGCATAACACGTAATTTGGATTCTAGAGTTGTTAAAATATAAAGGAGAATAAATAAGAATTTCTCCTGTTGACTAGGCTATTTTACGCTTAAATTCCATCAACTTGAATTTAACAGAATTGTCAACGCCAGAAGAAATTAACGGCAATATATGTTATCAGTTATTCTCAAAATCTAATTCGATGGCTAATTAATTTCTTGATAGTCATTGAAAAGTGTCAAACATTGCAAAACAAAACAAAATTATAAGCTGGTATTGTTATAGGAATGGAGGAGTGAGAAAAATATATCGCCTTTAGGAATTTTATCATAACAATAATTAATTCAGTGTTCGTGAGATATATTTTCTTGTTATAAATTTCGAATTGTGAACCTCTCAAACGAAATAGTAGGACAAATATTTGCGTGATGGTTGATTTTGAAAACGAATACAACTGAAACATTATTTAGAGTTATTATTTTTGAAACACGATGTCCACAAATACAACTTTTCAAGACTGTAAAATACAAAGTGAAGAATCGTTAGCATGATGGACAAAATGCTTAGCGGCATTTCGTCTGTCTTTATGTTCTGAATTCAATTTCCGCTCAGGTCAACTTTGCCTTTCAACCTTTCGTGGTCGATAAAATAAGTACTAATTGAACGCTCCTGAGACTGCTACCTGTGTCAAAATTTGAAAGCAATATATAAAAGTGAATGAATGTGTGTTTGCATGTTTCTTAGAAACATAAATGTTCAAAGAATATCAAAGAACTTTATCCGGAATTTGTATATTTTGACTCCTGTCAGTAAAACTAAAACAATTGTAAAGTCTTAAAAGCAACATATGGTTACTGGGAATAGTTCGGTTATTAAAAGAAACATAATTCATTTAATCACCAAGCGTATCTCTTAATGTATTTTGAAAACAAATTTTTGCACGTTTTCCCAGGAAATGATAAAACTCTAAAGGTTTAGCTGCTTGCTACATAGGAATTGGTGAAGTGATGTACGCACTTCTGATGAGAACCTAACAAGGTTCGAAATTCTATGAAGGCCATTCCTCATGTTGTCAGTCTATGGAGAAATAGTTTAATTTCCCATGTTCGAATCTACAACGTATATTTACGTATATTGTATCATACCTCGTTACTGTGAGGTCTGAAATTCCCATCGACAGGCGGATGATATTCAGGTGTGAAATAATTATAACTTGGAAATTAGTAGCTATAGTTACCTTTGATTCAATGTGTATACTTACAGACTGGCTACTTGTTTCTTTGTTTAAGAGATGTGGACATTTCTGACGAGAGGCCAATCGATTAACTCTATTTATCATGGTTTTTTATTTCTTTTCGATCTAAAGAGAAATTGTTGAATTCGCCGTAGCTGTAGATCTATTATGTAGGTTAAATTGTCAATGAAGAAAGATGTAAAAATCCTTAGATATTCATCGGTTACGAAATTCCGTTCGCGATTACAATAAACCACATGACAATGTGGCAAAAATGATCCATTGCGAGCTCAGTGGAAATCAAGGCCTACAAAGAGTAAAAGCGTGGTATGAGTAAACCCCAGAAGGAATCATAGAGTATGAAGATTGCAAAATCCTGTGGATGCAATGATTCAGTGCGATCACCTGACCAGAAACCGGACATTGTTGTGGTGAATAAAAAAGAATGAACTTTCATGATAATTTTCATTTTCCGTATCATAACATCTTAGAAAATCTATCAGCAACGGTTGAATAGGCAGTTTGGCGAAACATGGATGGAATCGCGATCAATATTAATTTGATATTACATACAAATATGCCTGCATGCACGCATACATACATACATACATACATACATACATACATACATACATTCATACATACATTCATACATACATATCATGACATCCCACAAGTTCTGACCGATTTTACCTTTTTTTAAATTGAATGAAACTTAATTGTATTTTAGAATGTCTAATGGAATTAAAAATTATTTTTATGCATTTGTGTACATTTAAAATAATTAAATATTATTTTACAGAATAATAGAATTAAACTTTCTTTGATTAAAACCCTTTCTAACATGAAAGTATCCAACGAGCATTTAAGGCACATAATGAGAAGATATTAAAAGTTTTATAAAATTTTAATTAAAATTTTATAAAGCTTTTAACGTCTTCGCTTATCCATCTTTAATTGTTTGTTGAGCTTATATAGGAAAGGTGTTCTATAAATGCTCATAACACATCTGATACTTGTGAAATTTTCTTATTAAATAAAATACTTACCATAGTAAGGTACAAATTTAATATAATGAATCTTTATTAAAAATCTAAAGTAAAAGGATGAAACTGAACTCAACATTTGTCATATATATATATATATATATATATATGTGTGTGTGTGTGTGTGTGTGAGTGTGTGTGGGTGTGGGGGGTGTGTGTGTTTGTGTGTGAGTGTGTGTGTGTGTGTATCTGTCCTCCTACCATACCTTGACAGCCGATGTTGGTGTGTTTACATCCCCGTAAATTTACGGTTCGGAAAAAGGGACCGATAGAATAAGTACTAAGCTTACAAAAAATAAGTCCTGGGGTCGATCTGTTCGACTAAAGGCGGTGCTGTAGCATGGTCGCAGTCAAATGACTGAAACAAGCAAAATAAAATAAGAAAAGAAAAACGACACAGAATATGTATTCTATTTTGTACATATACATACATCTATGTCTTTATTGCCGAATGGAGGCTAAATATAGAGGGGACAAACAAGGACAGGCAAAGAGATTAAGTCGTTTATAACGACCCCAGTGCATAGCAGGTACTTATTTAATCGACCCCTAAAGTATGAAAGGCACAGTCGACCTCGGTGGAAATTGAACTCAGAACGTAGCGACGGGCGAAATACTATTAAGCATTTCACCCAGCGTGCTAACGTTTCTGCCAGCTCGCCATACATCAACACATACATACATACATACATACATACATAGACACAAAGACATACACACGTCCACACATATATATATAGATATGTGTGTGTGCGTGTGTCTGTGTGTGTGTGTGTGTGTGTGTGTGTGTGTGTGTGTGTGTGTGTGTGTGTGTAACTTTTATGTATAAATCAATGATTTTGAGGTTGGGAAATTGTTGTCTTTTAGAAACAGACTAATATTCTTAAGGTAGCACAAAATATAATGTAAGAGGAGGAATCGAAGAGTTAAAGATTAGATATATAACCATATTTATGGTTTAATATTGCCAGAAGGAGGAAAAAGGAAGATAGGAGGTTGTGGAAATGGAAAGTAAACATCAAGGATAAGGAGTAAAGTAAAAATGAAGAAGAAGAAGAAGAAGAAGAAGAAGAAGAAGAAGAAGAAGAAGAAGAAGAAGAAGAAGAAGAAGAAGAAGAAGAAGAAGAAAAGAAGATGATGAAGTGGAACAACAACAATAACAAACAGTAGAAGGCGGTTGAATCAGAAATGCCGCATATCATGTACACAATGCATATAGCAATGATCAGGCAGCGATGTGTAGGCATGTGTATATTTGTGTTTAAAGACTGGATTGCTGTAAGCATTGATGGATAGAAAAAACAAACAAACAAAATAAACGGAATGTATTAAATAAATTATCTAATAAGAAATGAACACATTGCTGACAAAAGAAATCTTATCCATCAGATTAATATACTAAGCATGACGCCATGAAGATGTCTAGATGACTACTAAGAACTTTGACTGGAAATATATTTACACACGTACACACACACACACGCACATACGCGTTATACACTTATACACCTATATACATACATATCTATCTATGCATATATACATTTCTTTGCTTGCATATATATATATATATATATATATATATATATATATA
>NC_068982.1:3217501-3223013 GCF_001194135.2 Octopus bimaculoides | reverse complement strand
ACACATACGCACACACGCACACGCATACGAACACGCGCGTGTGCACACACACACATACGCACACACGCACACACG
Organism: Octopus bimaculoides; assembly: GCF_001194135.2. Lineage (NCBI taxonomy): Eukaryota > Metazoa > Mollusca > Cephalopoda > Octopoda > Octopodidae > Octopus > Octopus bimaculoides. The sequence goes on along the minus strand of NC_068982.1, from coordinate 3,222,938 downwards.
CACACACGCACACACACACACACACACACACACACACACACACACACACACACACACATGCACGTAATTATCTTTCATTGTTTATACATTTCCAGAGTGATTACATTAATTTTAAGTCATTTTTTTTCTATGATGGCCTTATTTTTGTTGATTACCTCTCATTTACTTTTCCCATTTATTTTTATTCTCTTTTATGTTACAGCCATCATTTTACTTTATTATTTTCTCTGCAAATTATTTCTTATATAACTTTTGTTTGTTTGTTTTTCTATTTTAGCAGCGAATATTACTTCATGCTGGTTTATCTTTTTTGTTTCTTTCTTTTTCTTACGTATATCATTCAAAGTTCCACATATATACAAAAAAAAAAAAGAATATAAACAGATTCGCACACGTACTTTATACCTGTCTGTATAAATCTATAGATACGTATAATACGCACCTTTGTACATACGTAAACACATGCTATATATATGCGCGTGTGTGTGTGTGTGTGTGTTTGTATATCACATTAAATATAAGATATGCATTGTTTTGTAGATTTTTTTCCTTTAGTTTTAAGGAATAAATTTTTCCTAAACGACTGAATTTCGTCACCATCTAGAATGAAAGTGCTACCATCATCATCATCATCATCATCATCATCATCATCATCATCATCATCATCATCATCATCATCATCATCATCATCGTCATCATCATCATCAACAGCAGCAGCATCGTCAACGAAAATGAATGATAGACTTGTAAATGAGCAAATGACAAATCAGCAATGAGCATTACGGATATACAACTCGTTTTACCGCAACTGTACAAATCAGACATGTAGGCAGGGCTATTGCGATTGATGATATTCCAAATGTATAGAAATATCTGATTAAACGCTTATAGGTAAAAAAAAGAAAAAAAAGGCGGATATCCAGATAGAGATTGATGGGATGTAAAATGGGCTGGAATATGTGACAGAAAGCTCCACCTGTTATGAGTAGGTGGTGAACTATCAGAAGAAATACAAATCACAAGAAATACAAATTGTGAATGGATTTTAAATACGAAAGAACATTAAAGAAAGAATGTAAAGAATATCATTAGAAAATTGGGTGGAGTCGAGTATTAGTAAATACCAGGAAATTGTAGATTCCAGAAAAGAAAGAAGAGGACAACGATTAATTTTATACAAATAGAAACAGACCAATAAACAAGAATGATGTATGTATATAATGAAGAATATGAAAAGATGAAAAAAGTGAGTAAAAAAGAAAAAATAATAGAACATATGACGAATGGAAGAGATGGAAAACAATGAAGATAAAATGACTGGTTGGTAGAAGTGTGAAATGCTGGAATGGAAGAGAAGGAAAATAAAATAAGAAGAAAAAAGAAAAGAATAGAATACCGGAAAGAAAGTGAAGGAGTGGAAGTTATAAGTTGTAAAGGAAGGGAAATAAAGTAGAAGCTAGAAACAAAGAAGGTAAAAGTTCAGGTAAATAATTTGTGCGGATGGGAAGGTACTAGAAATGATACATACGTACACATATATATGCATACATACACACACACATACATACACACACACATACATACGTGCGTACGTACATACATGCATACATACATGCATTCGTACATGCATATATATATGGAGAAAGAAAGAGACTGAGAGAGAGTGAGAGAGAGAGAGAGAGAGAGAAGGATATGTAGACTGATAGATTATAATAAATGTAGGAAAAAGGCTAAGAGATAAATGGGATTTGGAGGAAAGTGGAGTTGTATGAGGACGTACATCCTGCTAAAGAAAGCATGACCAGGAAGAAGATATGAGATAAAGTAAAGAGAAAATATCAAGTAATGTGACGAAAAGGAAGATGAGAAGCAAGATAACAGATGAGAGTGGAGAAAATTGCAGGAAGAATGCAGATAGTGTGAAATATTATCCATGAATAGAAACAGGAGCGATACTGCAGAAAAATCAATGTAAGTAGGAGTCAGAAAACCAAAGAAAGGAGATGTAATAGAAGAGTGAAATAGAGCAAGAAAAAATAGCATTAAGAAATTATATCTTTATTTATGAGTGGATAGTTTTCACCAAATGGTGTGAGGTCTTCTGATTACTTCTATGTCCTTAACAGATAGGACCTTAACATCACACACGTGACTGATGATAATTTGTCACTGGCAATCAGCTTGACACTGCGTGCGGTATGAATGCTAGAGAGCCATGAGAAAAACTTTGTTAAGCTATAATGAAGCACGATTAGTGTCCTGTTGCTTTCGTTGAAAACGTTGATAAAGTACTTTCGTTTCATATTTTTGTTGGTTGTTCTCTGGTCTTGTTGCAAGAACTCTTCATTTTAATAACGGTTTCAATTTTTTGTACTTTACATTTGACGCAGGTGGTTGCAGTGGGTTCTCAACAATCTTCATTAAAAACAAATATTACCACCGATTTCACGTTCGTTTGGTAATCATCATCATCATCATCATCATCATCATCATCATCATCATCATCATCACCATCATCCTCATCCTCATTACTTCTTTCTCTTTATCACAGGTTTCGAGGGAGCTCCTAAATTCTTGCATGCATAGCGGGCTTACTAACTGCAACCTACAATACCATGCTATCTATTCTTTCAGCTATGTAATATTTTCCTGATTATTCTGGCCGTACCAAGGAGGCAAACATTTTGTAACAGTTCTATTGGGCACTGTATTTCCAATTTCTTGATGCCTCCTGATACTGTTCCCAAGGACCCAACAATAATTGGCATTATCTTTAATTTCTTCATTTTCCACAACCGGGTTCATTTCGTACTTAAGAGGGTTGTATTTAATCTATCTTTTCGCCTTCCTTCTTGACCATTCGTGGGTCAAAGGGGCACGCAACATTAAGCATTTGTGTTGTACCTATCAACTACCACTAGGTCCGGTCTGTTATGCTCTAGTACCAGATCTGTTTGGATTGGGAAATCCCAGAGGATTTTACTATTCTCCGACTCCGCCACCTCTGCGGTTTGTGCTAATAGCACGTCTTGCCTCTCTCTACACCCCACTTTGCATACAGCTTATAATGTAGCACTTACGCTACCTGATCATGTAGTTATTTTGGACAAGTCCAGGGCATTCGTACGTGATATGGGCAATGATTTCATCCACTCTATTGCAGATTATTATTAGTGAGTGAGAGAGCAGTGAATGCCATCAAAGCGACACTGGGGTAAAATATATGAAGCCCAGTATATCTATCATGACTACTCGTCTGATAAGGGTACACTAGGAACATGCATCACAACCATATGTGCGCGACATGGTGATCTCATATCAAGACTAACAGAGCATTACCTTGCAGGTAGGGCCTAGTTACAATTGTCTTCAGCTCGAGTAGCCCATTCCGCTCAAAAGGTCCCTGAATAAGGGTTGTTTAACGATGTTGAACAAAACACCCATATTTCCAAGGGTGAATTATCCAAACCCTAAGAATTCCTTTCTATACATAGCTATGGTGCTCTCCCACTATTTCTGCACACACATATCAAGCCGAAACCTTTGCAAGAGGCTGTCGAAAGATTTGGAGATAAATGTAAATAAATGTCATACAGTCCAATATTTTTGGTTTGTTGATTACAACCATGTGTCCCACATATTGAAGTCGATCAGCAGAAATAGACGTACATCAAAGCAGAAGCTCAATTTCAAACATCTATTTCTGGGACACGCTTCACATTTACCGGGTATTCGGGCTAAATTTGACATTCTGCATAAAAGAAAAAGGAAACAATATTCCATACGAAAATAAAAGTAATAAAAAAAAATCACTTGTAATCCATGTGAATAAAATAATAGGAATTAGGAGGGCATAAATTGGAACTAGCAAAGTCGTAGAAATTCTCCGACAACCACACTTTTCCCGAAAGTACAGCAAAGGTTTTGAAATCTATTGCCACACATATGGCTTTGCAGTCGCAACCAATATCACAATCTGTAGCGCCGTCATATAACCGTCTGAATTCAACCTTAGGCTCTGTTCAAAGATGAATTCCGGCGTGCAGACGCAATCAAAACACTTGCTATGTATCTTCATGTTGGCTGCCTCTTCGTAGATTCCGTTGCAGCTGTCCATGTCATGTATTAGAGCCTTTACAGAGTTCACAAAAAATTGAGCAGCACTCATGATGTCGTCACTTTGATACCCGGCAATAACCATCCTGTGTACAATTACCTCTCTTCTAATATTCCATTGGCTGCGCGAACTTTAGTCTTTATGCTCTCAAACGCCGCTGACTTGCCCTCAATGTATCAAGCTATTTCTGGAAAACGATATTAAAAACTTGACAAATTCCGCACGAAGGCCGTTTCGATCTTGCGCATTATGGTATTTGATCATATACTTTTGGGTTTTAGTGAAGGACGCATATTTTAGCCAAGGAAATATCTGATTCAGTAGAGGCAGAATAGGTTACTGATATATTTATATTCTCGAAGCCACTGTCAGGGAAATTTTAACACCATTGGTTTGAAAACTTAGAAAGAATTATGGAACACAGGATTTCACTGAATCTAATTATGAGCACACATTCAAATCCGTGGGGAGAGAAATTTCACTTCAAACATAAAGTGCATTGTATACATGTGTAACTTCGGCTTTCCACACGCACGCGCGCGAGCGCGCGCACACACACACACACAAATACACACACACATATATGAACATGGATATGTATATATATATATATATATAAAAACATGTATATATATATAAGTATAAATATATATATACATATATATATATATAAATAAACATGTATATATATAAACATATACGTATATATATAAATCAAAACATATATGCGTGTATATATATATATGTGTATGTTTGTATGTATGTATGTATGTACAACGAGCTTTTTTCAGTTTCCGTCTACCAAATCCACTCACACGGATTTGGTCGGCTAGTGTTCCTGGTAGAAAACAATTATCCAAGGTGCCACACAGTGGGATTGAATCCAGAACCTTGTGGTTCAGAAGCAAGCTTCTTAGCACACAAACATGTACATATACATATATCTATATGTAAATAAATAAATGTATATATAAATAAATATAATAATATAGATTTAATCAAAAGATTAAATGTGGTACTTAAAATGCTTGAGGCACCAGATTTGGTAGGATAAAATAAATATATATTGTATGTGTGTGTGTATATGTATGTATGTATATAGCCTGATAGACCCTGCTATGTCAAGATGGACTTATATATTCTTCCTCTGCTCTCTCCCACTTGGTTTTAATATGTTGCCACATTTGTAATATGTCTTTTTTTCTACATTTTTTCGTGCAGCTGAAGATTGCTCTTCATATTGCATTTAAGGTAATGCTCACATTACTTAAATAAATTGAAGTAGCATGAAACGTGCGTACTGCAATCACTTTTGAAATC
>NC_068982.1:3204643-3217100 GCF_001194135.2 Octopus bimaculoides | reverse complement strand
CAAGGGTGCGTTCATTATAGCTTATTTATGAATAAGTCCTACAGCTGTTTCCAGGATATTTATTACATCCCTTCATCGGAGACAGTGTGAGAGGATGGTTAAGCAACAGTTAATTTAGATAAGATAGGAAATAGAGAGTGAATGCAGGAATACTCTATTTGTAAATCCATTGTTTAGGGAGAATGGTATACATATATAAGATTCCAATACCTCGTGAGTAAAATCCAAACCAACACACACACACACACACACACACACAAACACACACACACATACTCACACACGCACACACACACACACACTCACACACACACACATATATATAGTCGCAATTTATAGAAAAACAAAAGACGAAGAACAAGCAGGTTTATTAGTTTGAAGCTCGGGAAAAGGAAAACGTCCTTTACGTTTCGAGCCTACGCTCTTCAACAGCAAGAAATAAAAGAAAATAAACAGAGAGAGAATGCAAAAAAAAAAAGAAAACTAGCGGTCACGCATGGTGAATGATTAGAGAAAATAGTTTAAAAGAAGAGGTTGGAAGAAATGGAGGTGCGCGCGTGTGTATGTGGGAATGGTGTGTGTGAAAGTGTAAGTGTGTGTGTGAGAAGAGGGGCTAGTGACTTTGACGTGTGTGGGTGTGCGCGTGTGTAAGTGCGTATGTAATGTGTAGCTGCTCAAATAGTGGTATATGTGGTGATGATTTTGAAGATTGAAGATTGTGTATGAGTGTGTGGTTGATGGCGTATTGGGGTGGGTGCTGGGAAGTGGCCAGTGCTAATGTGTGGCGAGTGGTGTGGTATGGTGTGGTAGTCTGGTGTGGTGGTGTGGTGTGATGGTGGGGGTGGTATCAATGAAGAGAGGAGAGGATAGGAGTGAACACAAGAAGTAGGTATAACCTTTTCTACTCTAGGCACAAGGACTGATATATTTGAGAGGGAACCAGTCGATTAGATCGATCCCAGTACGCAACTGGTACTCAATTTATCGACCCCGAAAGGATGAAAGTCAAAGTCGACCTCGGCGAAATTTGAACACAGAACGTAAAGACAGACGAAATACCTATTTCTTTACTGCCCACAAGGGGCTATACACAGAGGGGACAAACAAAGACAGACAAACGGATTAAGTCGATTATATCGACCCTAGTGCGTAACTGGTACTTATTTAATCGACCCCGAAAGGATGAAAGGCAAAGTCGACCTCGGCGGAATTTGAACTCAGACGAAGTACCGCTAAGCATTTCGCCCGGCGTGCTAACGTTTCTGCCAGCTCGCCGCCTTACACTGATAATATAATAACAACGTACTTACACAACGCATAACAAAAACGCCCAATATAACAGCAAGCACTCGTTTAATCCCCAAACCTACAAAGATATACGAACACGCAAACGCATGCACAGTAATCCCTCGCGATATCGCGGTTCACCTATCATGGTTTATTATTTAAGCGTACGTCGATTTCTCTGTGGTGTAGTTTTGCATTTCTAATAAAATATGTACAAATTATAAAAATAACAAGATATACTATACGGGACTCTTTTTACTTCTCGGATTTTTACCTATCACGGGGGTTGGGGGGTTGGAACGTAACACCTGCGATAGTCGAGAGATTACTGTACACCCAAAATCACCGCCCCTCTCGCACCTACGTGCCTTTCAATATAAACTCATTTCAACAAGCACCTAGACAAACTCCTGCAGATATTTCTCAGAGGCTTACACTAATGTCACACTCTAACACACGCACGAGATGCACATAGGCACGCCCACAGATAGCATTAAAAAAAGCATCGGCAGAAACCCAACAGCATATATTCACCGAAATAATGCGCAGACGCCCAACAATGTGCGTACATATGATTTCATGACACTATACAGTAACACACATACACACACACACGCACATCCAGCGCACACTCAAATAAATACATTCAACCAAAACAAATTGACACCTGAATGGGACACATCGCCACATAAGCAAGTACACAAGTTTCTTCCAATGCTATTCTGTATTTAGCACTGGCCCTCGGAAATTCTGGGTTGGTGTCTGAAGGGCTAGCAGATCGCTGGAAGGGAAGCAGCCTTTAGCTTTTTTTTAAAGCATGTTACTAGAACCCGCATCAAACCCCGGCTACGCGTGGTCTGATAATCGGTGGTGATTTGATCCACGAATCCTCTGTGACGGTCGACAATCGATGGCAATATGAGTCGCTATGGGTCACACTTTGCATATGGCCAGTGACCACATGTAAACTTGTATTCCCGTTGAAACTAAACGACCAATCCGTCGGATGTGGTCATCCGTCGTGAGAGACGTGGTGAACTCGTTTATGTACATGCTTTATTTACGAGTCTAAACACAAACAACGGCAAACATTCTTCATCAAACCAAAAATTCCTTTCTACCACTCCTTTCGATTCTTTCACAACTTCTCTTCCCACACAATGAGTCCTTTTTGCTTGCAGATTCACTTGCATCACACCTAATTTTTATCATCATTGTTCGATCTCTTCCACATACACTATAAGATTTGAAAACGAAATTTAATCACAATCCGATGATGTGAACCGGTTACACGGATAAAATAGTAGAAAGAGGGTGATGAGCGACAATGTGGGAGCAGAGAAAAAGAAGACAAGTCTATGTTCTTATCTAGAAGAAAATGAAGAAGAAACAAGTCTAAAAGAGGTAAAACCCGGCAGTAATAAGTGTCAGAATGTGCAGAACGCAAAAAGGGAAAATAGAAAAATGTGGAAAAGAGGAAATCAAACTTTTAAGAAAAGTAGATTCACTCCATGGTTTTTCAAAGACACCAAAAAGATAATAGACGGTAAAAACCAGAAGAGCAACACAGGAACAGGCATTAAAGGTAAACTGGATCAGGAGAACGATAGAGTAACACAATTGTTTGCCCCAATATCATATCTCAATTGCATTTCAGACAATTCACAGTTGTGTTCAGAATCAATCCCAAAAGTATAGGCATGGGGAAATTACTGACATAATATTCTGGAAAACTTTACCGGAAATTTGGTTTTCCATAAACACGTAAAGTCTATAACTTCTTTGTGGGAATAGAAAGTCTAGTCTTCGAAAACAATGAAATGAGGTTGTTTTGTGAATTTCATATACAAACCGAAAGAATAATGGGACACAACAGACTGAGTATTGTAGTCGCTGATGAGAAAAAGAAGAAAAACGGAACTGTGTAGTATTCGACGTAACATATCCAAAGGAAAGGAAAACAAAAATTACCGATTTGAACTATAAACTTCTCAGGTGCACATACATAAAACCACGAACTGATGAAAGCTAGCAAACAGAAATTACTGAGGATGTCTTCCTTGAAAAATCAATAAATATTATATTCTATTCAAAGTTATTGATCGATCCTTTAATATAATGTTTAATTGCTTATATATATAACTTTATATAAACGGAAATATTAGCATATGTGTGTGTCTGTGTCTGTGTTTGAATACGGATCTGTCTACACGCATATTTATATATCATTTTTTGACAAATGAATATATATACATAAATGTAAGGTATGGAGTGCTTCAGAAAACACTGCTCGGTGAGTCTTTAACCAGTTTATAAAACACAGTCGAAACTTATAAATGAATCAAATATGAAATGGACTGAGATAAATTAATAAAGCATATTAAAGATATGACGGAAACTAAATAAATATATAAATAAAGAAACTAGATGATAATTTAAAATCTTTTAATAATTTCTGAAGCGCATGTAGTAGATACGAGATGCAAGTAGTTGTTGTAGAGACATGAAAGTATTGACTTCAATGGAACAGCGTTGGGGCGGTTGACACGGACAACTGTGGGTTGCAACACGACACAGTTTCCTATTCATTGTAGCGAAATAGTAGGAGGCTTTGTAATAAAATGACTCGGTGATGTTTTTAATGACAGAACTCAATCCATGAGCGAACATGTGGTGATTTCCAGTCCGTCGTCAACGACAATGATTGACTTTAAGAATTAGTATTCTCCAAAATGAGCGATTACCGGTTGGCTGGTATCAGGTATTATGGGGAATAAATAGATCTTTTAAGGTCTTCTCGCAAACTGGTGTGTCCAACGGGATTTTCTATCCATGAATTAATGGTGCATGGGTTGAAAGCCAATCTTCTTCATGACTTTAGTGTTTGAGACATGCTGCGAACATTTCATGTTCAAAATGGCGCTCAGATGCCGCATGACAAAGGAACAGATCCATTTAGTTTGTGTTTTGTAAAGTGTCGGTGTTTCTGCGTCACACAGTACACACACACACACACACACACACACACACACACACACACACACACACACACACACACACAGACACACACACACACACAGATATGTATGTGTTATTGGACCGGCAACCATAATAGAAGGAAACGTTGGCTGACAAACTGAATATAAACGTATCATCATTGCCATAGCAGTCGGAGGCTGGCCGGACTTTCTGATTAGTACGTCAAACGAAAAATTAACTTCGATTTTTTTTTAGTATGCACCACACCTGATGATGAGCAGCGTTACTTGCGACCCACTTCATGAATGATTTTATCCATGCCTGAGTTCTACCTTCAAGAACGTATCTCTGCGAAAAACGTCATTTAAGATACATTACTAAGGAAGTTACCAGCAAAGAAACCCAAGATACGAGACCCTAAAATATAGTTGTGCTTAATCGAAACGATGTGGAATGTGTAGCTATGTTATTATTTAACTTCATGTCAGTTCTGAATAAATATACAAGCAAAAATAGGCATTCCGTATATGACTCTCATATCATTTTTGAATATAACCTTTTTTAATATCTCACGCTACTATCGGAAGGCAATTTGGATATCGTTTCTAGCTTTTCTATCGATCACATACACAAAGCTATCAGTTATTTACACATGTAACTAATTGTTTTTACCATAAGAGTGCTTCTGAAGCATTTTAAAAAGTATCGTTGTTTTAAATCTGCTACAAGATTTTAGACCGTAAAAATAATTGGACCAGAATGAGGGCAAAATATTTTGGTAAGTAGAAAATGTTAGACAAAAGATATGAAAAGCGGTTGTTGCCATTAAAGCCAAGGAGAAAACATGGTATGATAATGTATGCAATTCCGAATGATTTATTTCTTGTGAATAATTTCCGTTGTACGGCTGGAACTTACAAAGAACTGAATTATTTCAAAGCAGGAGACAGGAAGTAGATGTCACAGTGAATTCAAAAGAAATTAAAAAAATCGTACTCCAATTTGATTGTGAATTTGGAGCACATTATAATAAGAAACGTAGAACAACATTTCATGAGAACAGATGAAAATTACAATTTCAAATATTTTACTATTCTTTCTGGATTTTAAAAATATTTGATTGACCAAAAGTACAGTTATATTTCTTAATCATTCTCAAACAATATGATATTAATTATTGATGCGTCTAAGTTCGATTCCTGCAGTGGTTAACTTAGTTTCTCAACGCTCTGGAGTCGACAATGTTATTTACTTATCAGTCAAGTACTGAGGTTGATGGTATGGACTTCGCCCCTCACCTCATAATTGCTGGCTTTGTACCTGGATCAGAAACAATCATCTACAATGATGATCATCATCATTATTCATAGTTGTAAGGTGGTGAGCTGGCAGAACCGTTAGCACGCCGGGCGAAATGCTTAGTGGTATTTCGTCTGCCACTACGTTCTGAGTTCAAATTCTGCCGAGGTCGACTTTGCTTTACATCGTTTCGCGGTTGATGAAATAAGTACCAGTTGAGCACTGGGGTCGATGTAATCGACTCAAACCCCCTCGCCTCAAGATTTCAGGTCTTGTACCTATATTAGAAAGGATTATTAATCATAGTAGTAGCCATGATAGCATTACCAGTAGTAGTATTACTATTATAGTACTTTATAGGAAAGAGCTTACCAAAGAAAATTCATGGAACACATTGATTATGAAATTGGAGAACAAGTGAAATTTTCTGAACTGTAATTTGGAAATAAAAGATGCTGCATAAGAAACGTCGTGTAGGTTGTTCAGCCACTACCAACCACTATGAAAGCGAGGTAATAATGTAGTGTGTGTGTGTGTATATATATATATATATATATATATATATATATATGAACATATGCGTGTGTGTCTTTGAGACTGCATTTGTTCTCCACTACCGTTGAACAGCCGGTGTCGGTGTGTTAACGTCCCCGTAACTTGCTGGTTCGGCAGAAGAAACCGATGGAATAAATACCAAGCTTAAAAATATCCTGTGGTTGATTCTTTCAAGGAAATTTTCTTCAGAGTGGTGCCCCAACATGGTCGGACTCTAATGACTAAAAGAACTAAAAGACAAGAGATGAAAGCTGATAGATGAAACAAATTTCGATGTCGACAGTAGAAATCTGACAAAGTATGTTCGAATTAGATTTTTGGAATTTTTTGCACGTAATTCTTGCCTTTTTCGAAACTGTTATTAACAAAACATATGTTTGGATATGAATCCCGTTACGCTTCAATGAGTCTTTCGAACAATTGTATTAAGTAATTCCTTCAGCTCTTTGGAATTGCTGTTGTTTGTAAATCAAAATTTCTCACAGAAACCAGGTATACACTATTGTAACATGCACAACGGTAAATATCATGTAAATCCACATCATATACCACCCCCATCTCTTGTTTTGGTATTTATTCGTGTATTCTTTGTTTCGGTTTGTATTCTTCATTTTTCCTATTCTTATTCGAGTGTTACGACTCTGGCAACTCTAGAGTCTGTTGTTTTTAAAATTGATGTTATTTTTCCTGCAACCATTGTTGAGTTTGATATTGCTTTCGCAATTTTACTTTATTCAATGAATGTTGTTATTTCATAACGTTTACCTCTTGTAAAATCTGCTGCAATTCCAGCCTCTGTTATTCCCTGCTTTTTGTTTCATCTTCTTATGTTTCTACTTACGGTTTATCGTTGTCGTTTTGCTACCGCCACCCTTGCTGTTACGAATATCATTGAACAATAGTTACATCAACACAAGAAACCATTCATAATTACGTAAACGTGAAATAAAAGAAATCCATGGCACTCCATTTTGGCAACGCAAAGCACTGTTTGTTATGTAGGAACACACTCAAACACACACACACACATATAGAGATAAATGTATACACACAAGCATACATGCATACACACGCTTGTATACATTCACACAAACATGTTTAAAATTATATAGAAATCATAGCTGCACACACAGACACACAGACAGACAGACACATAGACAGATACACACACACACACATATACACACACACGTGTGTATGTGCCTAAATACATATACACGAAGAAAGCACATCGCCAACGATGTGAGATTGCCTGAGTTTTCACTGAATTTACATTCATGTGCTTACAATACAAGGAAACGTGTGAAAAGTAAAGGCAGGATCATAAAATATACATCAAGTGTGAGAAGATAATGCAAGTTGCAGGGACACAGAGGAGGAATGTCGAGGATTAAAGGGAATATCTAGAATTTCACATTCAGGGAAGATAACCAATAAAACACCTTGCCATGTATTGACTTCCTGTCTCAAAACATAAACGTTCATGCGGTTGACTTATACATCACGTGAGCATATGTTAGCGACACAAATAAAGTACACACACACACACACACACACATTCTTTTGCTGGTTTCAGTCATTTGACTGCGGCCATGATGGAGCACCACATTTAGTTGAACTAATCGACCTCAGGACTTATTTATTGTTTGCCTAGTACTTATTCTATCGGGGTTTCTTGCCGAACCGCTAAGTTACGGGGACAACACACCAACATCAGTTGTCAAGCGATGGTGGGGTGGGGGGACAAACACAGATACGCAAACATATACATACATACATACATATATACGACGGGCTTCTTAGAGGGCGAGTTACTTGGGGGTTCTTTTATTATACCAATCGATTGGTTGTTTTGATTTTTATTGTTATTCTTCCTAGTTTCATAGAAGGAGCCTAGTTTTTATTGTTAATAGAGGCTATAATAGTAGCTACGTTGCTAGTTAGGTTATGTCCTATTCTAATTTTCTTGTTAAATGTTTCTCAGTATTTCGTATTCATATTTAAGTGCTTATTTATAAGTTTCATTATATATTTAAATATATTGGTTTTTAATTGTATCGCGAATGGGTTTATTAGGCAGATGTTATCTTGTTATACTTTATATTTTTGCTTTTGGTGTAAACTCTGTCCTCTGTATTGTTGTAGATCGTAAATTTATGGTTGTAATTATTTTTTTTTCTACTGTTATTTTTATTGTTATTGCAATCAGCTTTGGTAGCGTTGTTCTTATTCGATTTATTTATTTTATTTACCTCGGTATTATAATTGCTAACAGGGATATTATTGCTTCTTTTACGTGTTTAACTTTTCTTTTTATCCTTATCGTTGCCGTTCTTATTAACCCTGTTATCGAACTCGAACTCGGTGTGTGACACACTCATAATACATCTGAAGCAACTTGATACAGTCATATGCACACTATGTCGCCCACCTGATGCCTCGAATCATGATGGAAAATTTGGGGAAAGCCTCAGTGCGATAAAAGAAGTACTAATACAACTGGATCAACGTTCTACTATATTCTTGATGGGTGACTTCAAGTTACCCAACATCAGGTGACCTGAGGGCAACATAACCCCAGGAACGACGCACAAAGAGCGAAATCAAGCAGAATCTCTACTTGATCTTACGAAAATGCTATTCATGGAGCAGATCATACTCTCTCCAACCAGGCACAAGAATATTCTGGACCTCTGCAAGCTACTCACCACAAAGCCACTCCTGCGCCTATGGAGAGTGCAGAGATTATACAAGCACATTTCCTTTTTTGCTTTCCAGGTCCTTATTAACATAAGCGAAATAAAATTACACCGACCACAGTACCTTAATATTTATCTCCCATTATTTAAGTATTTCGTATTTCACTTTACACCGTCTCCTTAACGTATGAAGTCTCGTTAAATCTCATGCAGCCAAATGCAAATTGGACATGGATTAACATCGCTACTGAGGTGGATCACTGAAACATGACGTAGTGGAGAAATTAAATCACGAATAAAGAAATATATATGTATATATGTGTATGTATAAATATATGCGTGTATATATTTATATATATATATATATGTGTGTGTGTGTGTGTGTGTGTGTGTGTGTGTGTGTGTGTGTGTGTGTTGTGTGCGCGCGCTTGTGTTCATTTACAAACGCAAGCATACGTTTATACATTTATGTACAGTGTCACCAATGTGTAGACAGACAATTGTGTATATATAAAGTTGTAAGTCTCTGTGTGGCCACGTGATCTGTGATCAGTTTAGTTTTCCATGCACAACTGTGAATATGCAATTTTCTGTTGGGAATATGAGTAATGCCATTAGAAAAGCAAGTCACTTATGTGTAGCTATTGTTTCGTAAATGCATGATAACTGTAAAAATGTAGAATGAATTCGATAAGCAATACATAACTCGTTTTTTCGTGGAGTTAATTTTAGAGAGGGAAATACCGTGGAATAGGTAACACGCAATTATATATGCTAGCATAGCAAAAAATTCCACCTGATATTACAGAGAATATTCAAAAACCTACATACTATATATCTGTAGAATTGTATCCTCAGTGATTGATACACAAATAAATACATCTTTTTGTATGTTTTCACATGTATGCGTAATTAAACATATATATTAAACAAACGCAGTATTTTATACGCATGCATCCCGGTTTTTATATGTAAAAACACATAGACACATAAATGCATCCATACACACTCGCACACGCAAACGCATACACATAGATACGTGCATACATAAATATATATGAAATCTGCCTACGTTATCTGCATACACATGATGAATGCATGCGTATATGTACATTTTCAAATATGTTTTTATGTAATCGCAGGTGCGTTAGAGTATATTACCCAGCTTGTTGGAATAAACTCGATAAAAATTTGTTGTAAATAACAAGAATGTGTTAAAGCAGAAGCAATGGAATAACAACATGCAATATTTGTGTTAAAACAGATGTGAAAATAATAGGTAAATAAATATAGGATTGAAACGTAAAATACCACAATAAGAAAAATAAGAGAAGTGTTTTTATTTGAGAAATACGCGAAGGAAATTGCGAGATGCAAAGCTAAAAATAAAATAAATGAGCTATATGCGTATATTTGAACATTGAATAAGATAGAAGCTGATAGAAGCAGAGTAGAATCAGATTGTTTCCATTCTTTATATGAGTGGGTAGCAAATAGATAGAAGCTCCGAGCTGAAATTGTATATTTTCAGTAGCTACATGACTTTACGTAATTCACATCCTGCACTTTGTGTCTGCTTTTTTAAACAAATGAGAATCGCATCTTCGGAGCCGATGGTCTTTGGCTCCTTCCAGGCTCTACATTATATTCACAGAAAACTCTTTTATAGTTTAATAACACAAACCGTTTCTATAAGCTTCAGAGTAATGTTTTGCCTAAAATGCATGAACAGCTGTTTTCTCAGTTTTTAAACATGCAGTCCAAAACTATCAATTGTATGGATTTAAAACAACAACAACAACAACAACAAAAGCAACAACGACAACAACAACAACATACAGACAAACAAAAAAAATATTTCGCAGGAAATTACAAGGATGATCTTAAATGTAGCGAGAAAGAATAATGGATTTAATTTAATGGAGGTACTTATTTCCTTGACACGTAAAAGATCAGGACAAAGTGGCGCTCATCGAAATTTGAACTTGAAACGTAAAAGACCGTGAATAAAATAATGGAATTAATGGAATACATTAAAACCGATATATATACTACCTAAAACGTCTCATCAAATTTGACATTATTTGTTGGCAATGAGCTAAGTTTCAGCTGCTTCCTATGTCAGAGAGTTTAATCCTTTAACAATATCAAAATGTATATCTGTTATGATAAATGATTGTCACATTTCTTCTGTAAAAATATATTTCTGATACAACTTTAGTAGAGCTGCTATTTCTCACAATTGCTGTTTTAGTATTATGAACTGTTTTCAATTACTTTCGGAAACTTGATGAATATGGAGAGACATTTAATCTTTCAGAACATCAAAGGACATCCTATTAACAGGAAGGAATTATATACAAAAGAATATGAGGAATAATACAATGGGTGTTTAGTACCAAAAAGCAGAGAGAATCAAATAGCTAACTGGACATAACAAAGGAATTGATATAGATTGTGTTTAATAGAAAGGATTCTATTTTAAAGATGGATTAATCATTTTATCATTTATTTGAAAACAGATATTTAGAAAATGGCACTCTGCATTCTTCACGCTACATGCAGAGAATCGACGCGAAGAAAGCTTGTTTTATTTCGATTATTTTGTTGTGGAAACTTTTCAAGAAATTAAAATTTAAAAACCGTCCCTGTTTCATTATATAACCTTATTTTACTACAAAATCTAAGGATAGATAGTTCTAATTACGCTTGCATTAGATTTTTATTATTCTTTCTTGGGACACTTAATTCTATTTAATTAAATCGTCATGGTTATTTAAGACATGAAACCACATGCCTAATGTGAATCGGTAATCTCACAAAGAGATGGAACCTGCAATTATACATAGTATTTACTGTATAAACATGTCTAATCCTAATGATTCCAATACAAATATTGAGACTTCATTAAAAAATTTCAACCATATAAGCTTTAAAATATGGAAAACTGTTATTCAATGTTTCAATAAATTGCTGATATCAAATGTAGTGCCTTAAATGCGTCTACAGTAAAAGCGTTTATTTAATATAATACATTTCTAAAATAGCAGCAAAAACGAAAAATCTCCCAGAACCGCTATACCTTATGCAAACTTGGTCCAACGAAAATAAATTAGAATAATAATAAAAAGTTGTAGCTTGAGAAAATACACTTTTATATTGGCTAAGTTTTAATCAACCACATACCAAACGATGCAATTCCGTCAAACGGAGGCTATGCAAATGCATACAACTATATCTGTAGTCTCTTGTACGGAGGAAACTGGGATGGAAAACAACGCTTGGTGAGAGTTAAAAAGCACTTAGAGGAGAGTAAAAAGAGAGAGATAGAGAGAGACAGAAAAAAGGAAAATGTTCCTTGCATTTGAAAACTATGGAAATATTTCTAAAAAAACATTTCATTTCATTTTTCCACAGTTCAATTGTTATTCATACTTTACTCTAAGCTGAAAAAATTGCAAAGACTGAAACCGGTTCTAAAATGCTCTTCATGACAAAATTATTTTACCATTTTCTACCTTGTCTTATTTTGCTGATACATAACAACTCGTGTATTTCTTTTCAACTTTCTATACACACACACACACACACACACACACACACACACACACACACACACACACACACACACACACACA
>NC_068982.1:3199925-3203910 GCF_001194135.2 Octopus bimaculoides | reverse complement strand
TATATATATATATATATATATACTAAGAGCATATTCAGTATAGATATAAGGTCATTGAAATGTATAAAGATAAGGTATTTCCAGAGACGCACTTAACTCGAATTCTATCTATCTATCTATCTATCTATCTATCTATCTATCTATCTATCTATCTATCTATCTATCTATCTATCTATCTACCTATCTATCTATCTATCTATCTATCTATCTATCTATCTATCTATCTACCTGTGTGTGTGTATGTGCGTGTGTGTGTGTGTGTGTGTGTGTGTGTGTGTGTGTGAATGTGCACAGAAATACGTGAAATAAAAATGTTTATATAAAACAGGAACTGAAACTGAGTCTCCAGATAAAATCAACTACAATTTTGCTAGCAATATTGTATCCAAGATTGGCAACGTAATACTATTACATTGTCAATCTAAGATAAAATACACTTTCAACCATTCGTCAAAGAAAACAGAAGAAATCTTAAAATATCTTATCATCCATCTTCTTTGTTTAAAAAGAAAACGACTAAACTTCAAATTAGTTTTATACATGCTGTTGGTTTTTTGTTCTTTCTACCGATTTGTAACAATTCTTAGAAATAATGATTTCTATATAGTCTCCCGTGTTAGACAATGTTTTGAAATAATATATCTATTCAATATTCCTTCCACTGATTATTATGAAATAGGAAATATTCTATAATTAGTCGTATAATTTTTCTATATTCACTTAAAGTAAACGTGAAATATTCTTTTCTACTCTAGGCACAAGGCCCGAAATTTTGGGGGAGGGGGACAGTCGATTAGATCGACCCCAGTACGCAAATGGTTCTTAATTTATCGACCCCGAAAGGATGAAAGGCAAAGTCGACCTCGGCGGAATTTGAACTCACAACATAAAGACAGACGAAATACCTCTAAGCATTTCGCCCGGCGTGCTAACGCTTCTGCCAGTTTACCGCCTTAGTAAATGTGAAATACTGACGAACGACTTTGTGATTTGGGCACTCGACCTAGATTGTAAATTCGTGAGTTCGTTGTGTCCTTCAACAAGACACTTTATTTTTACATTGCTCCAGTACACTCAGCTGCCAAGAATGAGTAGTACCTGTAATTCAAAGGGGTCCAGCCTCGTCACATTCGCTGAGTCACAATGAGGCTACCTCAGACCTATGTTAAGGGTAGGCATGTCTATGGAATGATTAGCCACTTGTATGTTATTATCACGAGCAGGCTGTTGGAATCCTCGTCGACGTAATCGATGGAGGCCCAGCGCACTGACACCTAAACACAGAGAAATATGCAGATATTTCTATGCACGTGCATATGTATACTTTATTTGATGGCCGTTTACTCTCTTCTCTGTCCCTTCACATTCTGACAAGTTTCTTTTTCTTGTCTCTTCGGATTTCTTAATGTCACACTACCCTACCCCGCCACCACAAGCAGTGTTTGTGAGGTTGCCACAGTTTGGCTCACAGATCACTGGTTATCAGAGTGCTAACTTAAAACACACACACACACACGCATAATAACACATACACATTTACACATACACACACACAATTACACATACGCATTTACACATACACAATCACACAAATATATGGCGGAAATTGATATCGATTGTAATTTTCCAACTTAAATATATTTCTGTTCAGAAGTCTGAAACTACAACCAACTTTGTCACGAGTGTTACAAACTGAAGCATTCTTACCATACTCTCTACTTGCTTTCACAACTCGTTGTATCCATCCGATTAACCACAAATCGACTTCAGTTTTGCTAGAATTAAACTTTAACTTTCACAGAAACATATCACACCATTTAGTTACATTTTTATGAATAAATACCTCATCTTGATTAATTTCATTAATTCATTGCGACAAAAATGAGAATTCTGTTAATGATTCTAGCTCTCTTCGCCTTTTCAGACATAGCGTTTTTGAACCAGATGTTTTAACTTATGGACTGAACATGTAAACTTCACATTTAATCAACCATTGTCCTATAGGTAAATTATGCAATGGAAATAAACACTGTTAATTTCATTTTTGTAAAGGGAAGGTTTAAGTATCTAAATGCTATCCCGCTTTAGATGAGAGAACTCAATGGAAGAATAAACGATAATTTTAAAAATGTAGTGACACAAAAAAAAAAGATATATCTCATGACATACACATGTCCACATTGGGGTCAAATGTTTCCTGGACCTAATTGCTTTCTTCGTGGTAGCAACGATTTACTAGAAGGTAAGCTGAAAGCAAGAAGGCAGTGATAAGGCGAGTTTTTACGTATAGGTAGACAACTCACCGTAAAGTTATACAGACATCACTGTAGAATTTCGAAAAAGCTCAGTCGATACTTTGTAGCCGATCGAGTGATACGTTAGAACCAGGGATAAATGAAATTAAAATGTGGCAGGATTGCTGGTATGCAGAACTATGTCGGCGAACATAAAATGTTAAAAGAATTGCTCGCTAAAAGTGTCGTATCTCCCGGAATTAGCGTGAGAACTAAATATTGATATCGATCACGATATATACTTTAATACACACTTGACTGTGTTATCTAAGAGACAACTCAACATTGAGTATAGTTGTAATCTACTGCTGCAAGAAGGACACACACACACACACACACACACACACACACACACACACACACACATCAGTTTGAATGTCATATAACTCTGACCAAATTTGATTCTTCATGAGGTATACCGACAAGAAAAATGCTATGTAACGTTCTCTGAAGCCGTATGAATTAATCAATGTTAATGGTGGTTAATTTGTCAACTAAATTCAAAGAAACTCGTACCAGGAAATGATTTTTAAAAAAGCAGTAAAAAAAAAAAAAAGAAAAAAGAGAAAGGCAAGTAATAACATTTAAATATAATTAGAACACATGCGATACGAAAACCTCAAACTCAGAAAGATAAATACTATACAAGTAACTAACGAAAGAGAAAACTGCAAGAAAGAAAAAATCACATAAAGAACAAAAATCTAAACAAAACATGTAGAGAAAAACAAACGAAAGAGAATTATTTCCCACTGGTCTGATATCTTGTTTAAGAAGTTTTCTCGAAACCATAGATTTCTTTATTTTTGCAACTAGTTGCCAAATTCTTTCAACTACTTTAATTTCATACGATGCAGTATCACTCACATACATACACATAAAAGTATTTTAAAAAAAAATCGAAAACAATACAAAAACAAATACAAACAAGCACACACCACTTGAAAACATTTATAAAACATATGTACATTCATAAAAAAGAAAACACACAAACGTATATTCATATACAGAAAGACAATTTGTTTTAAGCATACAAATCTAACATTCAGTACACCCACACACAAAATCCACATAGAAACACACACACACACACACTCACACACGGATATTTACTAACAAACGCACTTATTTAGACAGATATGATCACATACGAAAGAGTGGACAACGTTAATACAGTGCCTGAATTAAGCAATATTGTCCTTTTATTAATATAATGCAATTACGTTTTGACTTAACCTATAAATTTGGCAGGAATATTCTTTTGTTACTGTATTAGCAGCAGTCGTAATCAAGTTGCGTTTGTTCTCTCTTTTCAATTAGTGTTTTCCACAAGTAGTTCTTGTCATTTCCTTTTCCTTTCTTTCTTTTTTTCTTTCCTTCTTTCTTTTATCGTTCGTTCGCTGTGTGTTTTTTTTTCTTGCGGTCCAGCCAGTAAAATTGAATGAAAAATAAATATATACATGTATATGTGAATAAAATATATATCAACACAGCGAGTTTTGATCGACATCGCAAAGAAGTGAACGCTAATTTAGAGAACGCAAAGACAGTTGTGCACATTTGCATAAACAGATATATACATACATACATACATACATACATACATACACACATCCATGCATTCATATACGTAAATATATATATATACATACACACACACACACACACACACACACACACACACACACACA
>NC_068982.1:3197394-3199825 GCF_001194135.2 Octopus bimaculoides | reverse complement strand
TATATATATATATATATATATATATATATATATATATATATATATGTCTCATTCTTATGGCTATTGTTATTATAGTTTCGTTAGTTGTAGAAATAAGTAAAGCACGATGGCAGATTAATGATTTTATGCTGTTAGGCAGCATCAACGCGCTGCTTTTCTTGTCTAAAAACTTGAACACGAAAATTACAGAATTTGTGAAGCAAAAATTCTTGCTTATCTCTATCTGTAGAAAATCCATATTTCACAATTGTCACACAATATAACATATACAGATAAACAACATATATGCATGTATACATTTTTGCACTATAAAGGATTTTTGCAGGAACAAGCATAAAGTCCTCATTAAAAAAAGTAGAGAGAAATATGATATAGTTCCTTAATTACAATACATCGTAACTCTATCCTTAACGAATACTGCAGGCATTTAATATTTGCCGTCCAATTGCTCTTACATTGTAATTATAAAACGATATGAATAATTCCAGGACGAAAGATTATTAATATGCTCTATCATATTTTGTGAATGAATGTGTGTCGGTAGACGAGCGCACACACACACATACACACACACACACACACACACACAGAAACACACACACACAGACACACACACACACAAAGATATATATATATATATACACATATACACACACGTATATATATATATGGTGGTTGTCTACTCCTTACACAGAGTTTGACCACCTCCTGCACCTACACCTTAGCCCTTTCATGGCATCTGATGTGGCTTTTTAAACCAGACAGTGTTTTGAAAAAACACCCACACAGATTGCACCTCTGATTTGCACTACCAATACTTGCAGGTAAGTTCTGCTCATTGTGGATCCTAACATGTCTTTTAAGACCCCCATTGGATTTGCAAGCCCTCTGGCACACACCATATATATGAATATATACATACATACACACACACACACACACACACATATATATATATATTTATATACGTGTGTCTGTGTGTATGTTTGTGCGTGTACATGTACAAACACACATATACACATACACACATATACGCATACACACATATAAAATACACTCATACAAATACTTACACCTACGAGCACATAGCTGTTCACATATATACACCCGCATATTTCCATAGTTAGATGCATAAACTCACACAATAGTTATATTTCAATAAAATAAACGTGAACAAAGAAATCTACTTTAAAACAAACGTGTCAATACAAATTGGTCAAAATATGGACCTTTTGATTTTCCAAGAAAACTGCTTTCTTGAATATTTTGTTGAAAGAAAAACAATTAAATAAATAAAGACAATTCAATAGGTGGCGCTGTAGCTGTGTGGCAAGAATATTGCTTCCCTACAACATGGTTTCTAGTTCAGTCCCATTGCGTGAGACCTTTGCCAAGTGTCTTCTACTATAGCCTCGGACCACTCGGACCAACCTAAGCCTTGTGAGTGGATTTGATCGACGGAAATTGAAAGAAGCCCATCGTATATATATATATACAACGTATATATATACTATTATTCTGGTACTTGTTTCAGTCCTTTGACAGTGGCCATGATGGAACACCGCCTTTAGTCAAACAAATCGACCACAAGACTTATTCTTTGTAAGCCTAGTACTTATAATATCTCTCTCTCTCTCTCTCTCTCTCTCTCTCTCTCTCTCTCTCTCTCTCTCTCTCTGTCTATCTGTCTATCTGTCTACCTATCTATATATCTATCTATCTATCTATGGCAGGCCTCTTTCAGTTTCGGTCTACCAAATCCACTCACAAGGCATTGGTCGACCCAAGGCTATCATAGAAGACACTTGCGGAAGGTGTCGCGCAGTGGGACGGAACCCGGAACAATCTACTTGGTAAGCAAGCATCTTACCACACAGCCACTCATGCGCCTATATATTTTTTCCGAATTTGTGTAAATGTGCATGGAATAATATATCAGTTGAATAAAGTTAAAACATGGTCTGATTTTCTCTGTTTTTTTTTATCGTATTTTTAGAAAATATTTTTTTTACAATGTTGAAAGGTGTTAAACATTAAAAAAGTATTTTGTAATGTTGATAAAGTTTAATTAGCGCTTTCATACGTTCGTAGCAATCATCAGATTTCAAAATGTATTTAACTGACAGCTGAGTTCTTGACAACTGTAGTAAACTAACTGACTTAGAAGGCTCCTTTTAGAAGGCTCCTTTTAGAAGGCTCCTTTTAGAAGGCTCCAACAAGCTGAATGTTTGGAATACGGTTTTGACCAATCCAGACGCAGCTTAAGCATCACGATTTTCCGGGTGTACCGATATTACTAGTATAGATGCCGCCTTACAAAGAATAAATTTTGGGGTCGATTTGTTTGACTAAAGGTGGTGCTCCGTCATGGCCACTGTCAAAAGACTGAAACAAGTAAAAGAATAAAAGTATATATATAATATATAATATA
>NC_068982.1:3191874-3197264 GCF_001194135.2 Octopus bimaculoides | reverse complement strand
TATATATATATACGACGGACTTCTTTCAATTTCAGTCTACCAAATCCACTCACAAGGCTTAGGTTGGCCCGAGGTTATAGTACACCACAACTTTCCCCCACTCTTTCTTCCTGTTTCTGTTGTACCTGTATTTCAAAGGGCCAGTCTTGTCAAACTCTGTGTCACGCTGAATTTTCCCGAGAACTACGTTAAGGGTAGACGTGTCTGTGGAGTACTCAGCCACTTGCACGTTAATTTCACGAGCAGGCTGTTCCGTTCATCGGATCAGCTGGAACCCTCGTCGTCGTAACCGACGGAGTGCCACGTATATTAATCTTCTGAAATCGCTGCTGGCGTTGCTGCAACCCCTGCTGCTACAACAAGAACAACTACTACTGCATCACGTCTCACCCGCTTCAACCGTTTCATTTGCCGTCCATTCCAAATAGTCTGGCCCCATCACCAGGGACCCTAATTCGTATCCAGTTATTTTACTTTTAGAAATCTCTCACCCTCACACTTTTATTTTCTACTCCTCGGCCAACACACTGGAATCAAATAATTTTGATCTCACTATTCTGGGAGGACCTGCAAAAGTTTTGTTCGCTGTCCCTGCTCTTCTAACAATTTTGTGAAAAAAATTTACGTCTTAAATAACAAGTTGCACAATAAAAACTATCAACTGACAAGATACGACAAACAGAATATTAGCAACAACAAATAAGAGGTCAGATATCTCTAATAATTGAAACCTTATGTTTCGTAATTGAAAATGTTGACATTTTATTTTCTCTTAACAAATCTAAATATTTCAATTTTTTTCATAATTAAATTTCGTGTTTCTTTACGCTTTCAATTTAAATATGGATATATATATTTATATATATATATATATGAGTATTTGCCTGCCTGTCTCTATCTCGCTTCGCACATACAAACCCAGAAACACGCACACACACACTCATGTATGTATAAACATACCTTCATACATACAAACACATATATATTAGTTATTCCATGAAGAAGAATTGAAGTATCATAATAATGTTAAATGTTGCCACAATTATGTGACACCTGAATATCTGTTCCTCTCTCTCTCTCTCTCTCTCTCTCTATCTATCTATCTATCTATCTATCTATCTATCTATCTATCTATCTATCTATCTATCAATTATCTATCTATCTATCTATCTATCTATCTATCTATCTATATGTTTATATAGTATTTACCTTAAAAACCAATATAAAACTTTTGACTTAAACTGTAAAATACCGCTCACTCTCATAGGTATGTTTTTCAATATCTCATTCCAGCTACTTCGAAGCACTTAAAATAGAATAGGCTAATTAGTTAGAGACACCTCAAGCGATAAACATTTCTGCACTTGTCTATAATCTTTTTAGCCTATAACTTCACTTCTGTAAATATTTTCGAAGTAGGTGGCTATTTTATAGTGCACAGTAGGCAAATCTGAGTAGCGATAAAGTCTTCTGTTATACAGAATTACAAATATTTCAGAGTTTAATTTGTTACAGCAGACAGAATTTGTGGGTGTATTGAAGAAATATGATTCCCTCGTTACTTCTATCGTTGGACAAATCAGACAAAATACCAGTAGACATTTCATTCCTTCCTATTATAGGATAAAGGCTTAATCCAGTGAGTGTACGGAGATTATTTGCAGCTACAGTATTAATCAAGTTAGTATATCTGGCTACGAATGAATTAGCAAGTGTTTTCTTTTCCCGTAAGGGATTGAGGATAAGACAGTATGACAAGAGGAGAAAGATTTGTAAAAATATTTGTATTGTAACCTGTACATCGAATTATAGTTTTCTTTTTAGATACTTAATAGTTTGTGCGAAAAAGGCGACGTGCTGACAGAATCGTCAGCACGGCGAACAATATGCTTAGCGGCATCTCGTCTACCTCTATGTTCTGAGTTGAAATTACGCCGAGGTCGACTATGCCTTTCATCCTCTCGAGCTCGATAAAATAAGTACCAGTTGAATACTGAGGTCGACTTATCCTTTTCCTCGAAATTGCTGTCCTTGTGCCGAAATTTGAAATCAATATTTGGTGTGAAAAGTATTTTCCTAAAATATGTAATTGTTTGTTTTTTTAAATATAAAAGATAATATATTTGGAATTGCATTTAAGACTTTCAGTGTTTTTAAAATGCATTATAGCAATCCTTTGAACTTTGTGATCAGAAATTGGCTTAGATTCTAATTTCCAATTTGATATCAATAAACCATATTTTCATAATAATTCACATTTAATGTACAATAATACATCAAATTAAATAAATCATACGCAACATTGCGGATAACTGTGTAAGTAACCAGTCGTATATGTGGAATGAATGTGGCAGCGCCTGAACTCAAGGAACTATTCTTAAGCTGCATCACGACAGGAACATTTGCACTTCGTCTGGTGTATATACAATGTACATCAAACTTGGATACTGACCATTTTCAATTCTATAGTTAGGAAGATTTTAGAACTCATTAGCGTGAGTTTACAAACCTCCCATCATTTAACTAGCTGTGCTTCTCACATTTGTGATACTTCCCTAATACTGGTACTCATCGGTTCGTAAATTTTAGAAACCAGTAGAGTTAATAGCCATAATTGGTGACCGTAACTCAATAACAGTGCTACTATATAAACCGTCAAAATATCTGCGGATTTCTCGGTTGTCAATGGATATGATCAAATATTATTGGCGGTTATGTAGATAATTAAAAATTCCCAGGCGAGTAGTGCAAAATATTGGTACTTGCACAATAAAAATATTCTCAAAAATAGTAGCTGATATGTTCAGAAACTTTATGTGATCTCCACGGAATTTTTACTATGTCGCGTGCGAAATAATATTGCAAAACAAAACCTTAGCAAGTTGCAAGCGTTATTAAATTTGAAAACAGTTCTACAAACAAAGCAGACGCCTATGAGCAAAGTCCTCCTTTTCACAGATTATCTTTTTCTATAATATTACTGGGTTTTTTTCTTTTACAAAAATCTACACACATATACATACAAATACATACAAGGACTGAAGACACACTTAAAATATACATAACCGCTCACATATCTCTTGCTAGACATTTCTCGTGTTATATCATTATTCGCATGATTACACTTTAATGGTGTGGCCAATTATTATAGAACAAAATTCTTAGTTATGCCCGAAAGCTTCTGCAAGTCATTATATTGCTAACAATTTACAACAAGAATAACAACCGCTACCAGAAAAAGAAAGAATATTTACATGAAAATACAAGAAAATACAAGAAAATGCAAGAAAACAGAGCAAAAACAATTACTACGGCAACATAAAGAGATTAGTTTATAATTGTTTTTATGATATAGTCAAGGATTTCATAGGTGAATGTATTTTCTTATTAAGTCTCGAAGAAACAAAAACATTTGCTGTAGGGATTAATGTATTAGATTTGCTAAGTTGAGTTCTTAGTCAAGTTAATGGTGTCTTCTTGAAAAGGTATATAAACGGTCTGACCAAAACATTTCAATCTTTGTCCTTGTTTACAAGCACCAAAGTAGAATGTTTAAATTTGATTAGAAAAGATCATTCGCAACTTAGATTTCACTCTTAGATAAAACCATTTCAATATAAAGACGAGCATATATGCTCACTTACACACACACACACACACACACACACACACACACACACACACACACACACACACACACACACACGCACACACACGCACACACACTTGCATGTTCAACGGACACCATTGTTCACCTTGGCAATGTTTTGCATTTGTAATGAGGACATCATTTGATCAATGCCATCTCTTAGAATTCAACATTGTCTTCGGTGGTACGCTACCGGAATATCATCTGTACTTCAATTATTACAGTCCAATGAAGCCTCTTACATTCAAAATCTGAAGTCAACGTTCTAGAAACTTCTATCTGTCTGTCTGTCTGTCTGTCTGTCTGTCTGTCTGTCTGTCTCTCTGTCTCTCTCTTTCTCTCTCTCTCTCTCTCTGTATATATATATATATATATATATATATATATAATGATTGCTAGCGATCATGACTGTGATAAGTCGTTCGCTTCTCAATCTCAGGCTCGCTAGCACTTGCGGCACTTTGGGCAGGTGTCTTCTGCCGGGCCGACCAATGTCTTGTGACTGGATTTGGTTGACGGAAACAGTGTATGTGTGTGTGTGTGTGTGTGTGTGTGTTTGTCTACCCTATCACTTAGCACACTGGTGTTAGCAGTTCACTCAGCAATTCAACAAATATAAGCAAATGACCGAATAAGTACCAGACTTTACAAAATAAGTTCTGGGGTATATTTATTTGACTAAAACCTTCCAAGGAGTTCTCCCAGCATGGCCGCAGTCTTGATGAGAACAAGCAGATTAAAAAACAAATTATATGAATCTACCTATATCTATACTTGCAATGATAAAGCAGATTGCGCTCGGTTCTCTTTGATTGTGTAGATCATAGATTGATTGTGTAGAGAAGTTACAGGTGGACGCTGGTGTCTGAGGGGACGGGAGATAAAAATGATGCATTGGAAGAAAGAGGAGTGAATTGGGGAACGCTTATGAATTTATAATATTATTATAGTATTGCATGCAAATTATATATTAAATATCAAATGATTCACAGTATATATAAATTAATAAAATATAAACTTTTTAGCTATACATAAAAATAGTGGTGGGGCGCTGGTGTAGATTGATACAATCAGCTAATCCTGAATTAGGTACAGGAGGCAGATGAATGTAAAAGAAAATAATTTTCAGCGCAAAAGTACTGTCTGCTTTGAAATTATGGTGAAAAACATTTGTGCCTGAATAATTTCGCGGAGTAAAATGGAAGGAATTTTTTGCCCTTCAATATAGCAAACTTTTCTTCGTCAATAATCACGGTTTTTGAAAGAAGGTTTCAGATTTTGGGGAAAGTATTCCAGATATTAGCGAAAGTACCATAAAAGCATGAAAAGTAATTGTTTTCCTATAAAAGTACGATATGTTGGATACGAAAAACAGGCAGGGACGTTTCAAAGTAGATATGCGATTTGCGATGGTACTAAGGCATACGGATAAACAAATTAGATACTCTTTTACTCTTTTACTTGTTTCAGTCATTTGACTGCGGCCATGTTGGAGCACAAACACACACACATATATAAGTATGTATATGTATGTATATATGTATCTATATATATGAATATATACATATGTACACATGTATGTGTGTATATGTGTGTGTGTTTATATTAATTTACGAGATGTGTCATTTGTTTGCATGAAATAAAAATTGAATTTATCATTTAATGATTAAATTATTTAATTGCTCAATTTATCATTTTGGCTTACATTTCTAACTTATATATATATATATTTATATATATA
>NC_068982.1:3189606-3191864 GCF_001194135.2 Octopus bimaculoides | reverse complement strand
TATATATATATATAGTTTAAATTAAATTGTTTTTATATATAAGAGTTAATTTTAAAAACTACAATAACCTAAACTATCAACAAATAAGACTAATACATCTAAATAAATAAAAATTATAAGATTTGAAATTCTCACAACTAAAAAGTAGATGTTAAATAAATATATTGATTTGGATTCTTGCTACTCTATATATTTTCATTTGTATTCCTTTCACAAGTGAGTAAAGAAAGGAGTGGTAGCCAGCCTTTATGAAACCGATATAAATTCCATTAAAGGGAATGGTAGTATGACCTAGTTCCTCAAATACAATAGTAGCCATTGTCCACTGTGGCCGTAGTTTAACACCAAGCTATTTTTAGAAAGGCAGCCAAAATACACACATGCTGACACAAACAAACACACAAACCTATGCTTCTATTTCAGTTGGCAAGCAATTCTCCATCCATTAAGATGGGAATGAATTTTTGTCGGTTTTTGTCCTGAAGAGAATTTTTACCTTTTAAATGCATAATGCAATCTGAATTGCAAAATATGAATGAAGGTAAGAAACTGAAACGTACGCAGGCGATATGAAATTGACTATTATATAAATAAATTGATTATTTTCTGTGTTCAAACTCTTAATTTTCCCTATATCATATTAAGTAAATCCTGTTCTCCTATATCGAATCGATGACAACATGTATAACGTCTACTGGAACTTCATAAGTGTTAACACTAATACTAACACAATTTAATGGATTCCAAGTATTTTAATCGATATGGAGCTAAACCTGTGTACGCTTGGATAATATACATTCCTGTGAAAGCGCATATATATATGAGAAGCATTGGTTATAGAACAAACATGAAATTTGGGTCAACGACTTTACATACAACACCTCCACTCAAACATTTAATCATATATAAAAATCACCATGGTTCATATAAAAAGAATACATATACATAAAACCACAGAAGGTAAAAGTATATAATCGAATAAAATACAAATAGAACGGCCTATCAAAAATGTTAAATATAAATGGTTAAAAATTCAAAAACTACCCAAAAACCTAATAGACAAATATAAAATAAAGATAAAAATAAAATAAAATAAAATTAATGTCCCAAATTTAATGTTTGTTCTATAACCAATGCCTCTTTATCTTCGTCTCATTTATATTTTAGCACTTCTTTTGCAGTTCTATAAACCCTTTTGTTTCTATAAAAATAGACGAATATTAATTCTTGTTGTATATATATATATATATATATATATATATATATATATATATAGTACGCTGTTAAATAGGAACATTGTTATGCGAGAAATTACAAGGTTGGACAGCTGAATAAAACAAGTTGGAAGACGTCATCTGAAAAGTTATCGAACAATTGTATATACCGCAAAAATTAACCTCTAGACGACATTTGTTTGACAAAGTCTACAATATAGACGCTAATGACAAAACCTATAAGCAACGAATAAGCGAAAGTATATATTGGGGAAAATGAATTGGCATTTAAAAATCGATACGATAACCATAAATATTCATCCGTTAACGTTGATATCTTGCGTCCTCATCTTTGTCGAAGTTTATATGTTCCTACGCAAGGGAAGACTACACGAATTAAAATTACTTGGTTGGTTTCGCATAAAGCACGAGTTTATAGGAAATGTAGCTTTACACCTAAAATGCCGTATGACCATTGAGCGAGAAAATAGGAAATTTTTTCCAAACATTGTCAGTGTCATTGTAAACATGATACAAAATTATTTTTTATGTAAGTATTATAAAGCATGAGTGTGACGATTCTTCACATAAAAAGAGGAAATTGGAAACCTTTATTTCGAAGTTGCAATACACTTTTGACGACTATTTTCAAAAAGTTGCTTAAACAGCAAAAGCCCACCTTGTTTCTATATCTAACGATTCATAAAAGACTTATAGACGTTTAGATATATTGTGTAGAGAAGACAGCCAGGAAGGAGATGGAGAATGTGATCTCCAAAGAGTAATTTTTATAAAAACATTCCTCCCGTGCCTTTTTTCTTTATAAAGATATTAAAATACGGGTTATTTCCGGCACGCTGTCTTATAAGAAACATATTGAAACATGTTATTATTTAAGAGTTATCAAGCTAGCTCACATTGCCAGCAAAAAGATTGGTGATATGAAATTCGAAATACTGGAAGATTTTAAGCTATTCCGTTAAGATTAATTCAAGAAAGAATACTCTACGTTTAAACGTTTACTTATTTATCGCTTCCTGGTTT
>NC_068982.1:3188779-3189595 GCF_001194135.2 Octopus bimaculoides | reverse complement strand
TATATATATATATATATATATATAGTGATTCCTTTCCAATTATTAGAGTTTGATGCAGCATCTTTCGTTGGTAATTTCACAATGAATCCTTTTTTGCTAGTTGTTCGGTTTTTTCTCACTGATCAAGATATTTTGTAAAATATTTGGGAAAATAAATGGTAATGCTTTGAATTCTGCTTTAAGCATTTCATCACAAACTCTGACTGATCCTGATGATTTTCCATTTGTCTAATTTACACCTTTTACGACTTCGTTAACCGTGATCTGCTCAGCAAAGCTAATGTGAAATTAATAAGAGAAACTCTTGAAGCAAGGAGATGAAAATGGTCGGGTCGCGTTTGTCGCTATAAACCGAATTCAGTTATCAGGATCGCTTTGCAATGGGTTCCACAGGGTAGGAGAAGACATGCTCAACCAAAGGAAACGTGGCGGAGTACAGTAACAGATCTTAAAAACCAAGAGGGTTAACAATGGAATAAGATGTCAAAGACGCTTTCAGTGTTAGAAGGTGGAATGATCTTGCAGTCGCCTCAAGTACCACAAGGCACAATGAGAACCGAATGAATGAATGAATGAATATATATATATATATATATATATATTTATATATATATATATTATATATACATAGGGTAAAACAACCCCACCTTTTGCCCGGTCCCTATATATATATTATATTATATATATATATATACATATATACATATCTATATGTATATGTATATACATACACATATATATATATACATACATATATACATACATATATACATATGTATATGGATATGTATATATGTATATGTATATTATATATAT
>NC_068982.1:3185846-3188563 GCF_001194135.2 Octopus bimaculoides | reverse complement strand
TATATATATATATATATATATATATACATACAGATTTGTATGGGCATATAAATATACGAATATATTTATATCTATACATGCATATGCAAATTGAAATATGGATATCTATCTATCTATCTATCTATCTATCTATCTATCTATCTATCTATCTATCTATTTATCTATATATCTGTCTGTCTGTCTGTATGTCTATCAATACGGACGTTCAAAAGACTTCTATTAAACATCTGAACTTCTATATATTTTCTCTTTATTTGATGGTTGAGGTCCGGCAGTAGCCCCAGGCAAATCTGCAAGTATTGTGTGCTGCTATTTTGATAGAAGGTTTTTCTATGGAAATAGTGTGGACTTTACTCGGGCACAGTCTTGATGTATATATTTGACATTTTCTTGTGTGTATGAATTATTTTTCAGGTTATATATTTAGAGACTTGTTGCATTTCCTATTCATAAGATTATATATTTTGCAGCTGCTGTTATCGATTTACATGAAAGAGCCCCACCGATGCAAATATGACAGACATTTCGATATTGTCACTACTGGAGACATTTTACACACTGATAACAACAGCACCAACAGGAAAAAAAAAACAATCGAAGAACTAAAACATACAACGTGTACTGTTTATGCATTATCGACTTATTTCTTATTTATCCCAATATTCAAATACGTCAGATACAAGAAAGGTACGATATTCAAATATGGATATTTCTAATGCACATCTTTTAAGCAATTATGCATTCTCTACAATACGTTATTTATAAATCTAAGAATGTCATAGATGATGTGAAGAATGATATAAATACTATAAAATATGTAAACCAAACTTTACTAGATTCACATAATATATATTCACTACACATAATTTATGCAGCATCTGTCAGTTCCATTGGATATTCTAAATTCTCTCAACATACTATTGGACCTCACAGAGATTAAATTTACGATAATCCATTGAACTTTTTGAAGAGATAATGAATTATTTAAACGTTTCGTCTTAATTCTGGAAATATAAGACAGAAGCATTAATCATTCTTTATGTGTAATCGCAATATCGACAAAGTAATTTGGAAGGCGTAAAATTATTCCATCGCAGATCTCAAGTTACATGAACGTGAGAAGTCAATGTTTTTAAGTGAAGACCTCATTGTTGTTGTGCCGTCTCAGACCATAATTGTTTGAAGAGATCCATGATCAAAGAAGTTCTAGCAAGGACTTAAATGATTTTGTAGGGCATCCGGAACTACATTCTCTTCTGTATTCGCCACATTTTCAAGTGTTTTTTGAAGAGTGTTTGGCAATTATTTTAAGCAGACTAAAGGACTACATAGGAGCTTGGTTACTGGAACGAATCTACTACTGGAAGAATAAGGTTTTTTTTAAAGTAAGTTATTATTGTTTTTGTTAATAGCGGTGAGCTGGCAGAATCGTATTAGCAGGCCAGACAAAATATCTAGTGGCATTTCGCCCGCCTTGACGTTCTGAATTCAAATTCTGTCGAGGTCACCTTTGTCTTTCATCTGTTCGGGGTCGATAAAATAATACCCAATGAAACACCGGAATCGGTATACCTTCTCCCCCGAAATTGCTGGCCTTGTGCCAAAACTTGAAATATTGGTTTTCATTCTGGCACAATGCCAGTAATTTCGAGGAAGGGGTTAATGTGAATTCTTCGACTGCAGTAGTCAACCGGTATGGATTTTATCGACCCAGAAAGAATTAAATGTAAAGTCGACCTCAGAGAAATTTGAATGCAGAGGCCAAATAATGCTATATATTTTGTCCGGTTTGATAACGATTCTGCCAGGTCACCGACTTTATATATGGCAATATTAACCAGGGTTCGTTGTATCTATATAACATGGTTTCTCTCTTATAACGCCAATCGATATTTTTCCAGGCAAGGAACTATCTGACAAAAGACCGAATAAATTTTCGCGCCTAAAAGAGTCATGGAATTTTCTAAAACCTTTTAGTGAGTTTATAAAAATGCTGCAGTTAAACTTTCTATCGGGGGTAATTATTGTGGCCCAAGGCCACCTGTCTTTAGGCCAGCTCAAATCGGAGGATCGTGAAATTTTTATTCTGATATCAACTGATCATTTTATTTAAAGAGCGTGAAGATAATATTCGTATGAATCCAAAATGCAGATGAATAAAAAAAAAAAAATTAAAAAAACATAACAAATCAGTGAGACACAGTCAACAACGATGCATTATATTCCGTTTAGATTAATGGTAAACAGTTCAATTTTATTTCTTTATAGAATAATAGTGTATCTGATACAAACAGTCATCTACGTATCTGATATCAATCAAATCCCTACCCTCAAAACCTTTCGGAATTTGTATAAATATTATAGTATTTTGTGACTCTGAAGCTTGTGAATTAATAGAATTTTATATATTCGACTTGTTTTTCATGTTATTTGTATTCACTGAATTAGGTTTTAACGTGCAGATGACCATTGCAAATTACGAAGTATAAATGGCTATATAATTAATATTCATGCTAAGAGGTTTATAGACATTATGGAAAAGATTCAAGCTAAAAAGAATCAATGTCTTAGATATAAATTTTGAGCATAGTAAGGATGAATATTATCGTTATCGTTAATCTCAATCGGATTTTCGTCACATTAATATCTCTCTCTCTCTCTCTCTCTCTCTCTCTCTCTCTCTCCCTCGCTCTCTCTCTTTCTCTATCTCTCTCCCC
>NC_068982.1:3182816-3185015 GCF_001194135.2 Octopus bimaculoides | reverse complement strand
GTGTATATATATGTATGTATGTATTTGTGTGTGTGTTTGTGTGTATGTATGTATGTATGTATGTATGTATGTATATGTGTGTGTTTGTGTGTCTGTGTTTGTCCCACCAACATCGCTTGATAATTGATACTGGTGTGTTTACCTTTGTAGCGGTACCTACATGCACAGCGATTCTTGCTTACCCGCAATAACCTGTCTCTATGTACGCCAATATTTCTGTTCCAACACACCCCTCGAAGTAATCTTCTTGGTATATACAGATATACATGCGTACGTTTCTATATACCTATGCGACATTGTGTATTTGAATATTGCAGTTCAGCTCCTATGTTATTGTCACTTATTAACAAACATTGATGTATGTTTACATGAATATGTGCGCATATCTGTTTATGCCTCTCGCAAATATATTTTGAGCGCATATATTAGGTGCCTCTCGAAGCCAATTCCGCTATGAATATACAAAGCATTGGCTTCAAAACACGTTGAATGGGAAAAAAAGTGAAAACCTCCTACCTTCCATCAAATTGAATTCTTTAATCTTACCACTTGTAATATTTGCTTGCATTTAAGCACTCATGTAGAAGCCTAAATCCTTAAACGCAGATATGTTTTATTAATTATTACTCAACCTCTTTCTTTCATCGAATCAATGCATTATATGTTAATGAAACTTTACTGCATATTTTTCGATACTTCTATATTTGATTTACCTTTTAAACGTAAACAAACGTTCTTGCTGGTAGGATAAGAACATTATGCTTACACACATATTTCTATATATACAGTCGTATGAATTGTATTTGCCTTCCTCGCTTACATTCATCTGTTGAAAGCTGCTGCATTTTCACCTCTGAATAAGACATAAAATGCCTAATAATATAAAACAATGGCATAAGGCGGCAAGCTGACAGGATCGTTAGTACGCCGGACCAAATACTTCGGTCCGTCCAAATTACGCCAAGTGTGACTTTGCCTTCCAGGGTCGTTAGAACAAGTACCACCTGTACCCTAAGGTCGATGTAATTGACTTAACCCCATTCCTCCTAATTGCTGGCCTTGTACCAAAATTTGAAATCAATATATAGCAATCGCACACGTTTTGTCTTAGAGCAAAGATGATTCCTTCGAGCGAAATACTCAACTCGTTATAATGTGATCGCAAATTCTTCACTAGAAAGATTTAAACTTCCAAAGTGAAAGAAAAGCATCTAAATAAGAGAATGAATGGACTTTCACCGGTGCTCTACCGACTTTTCCATCAGCCAGTTCTAAATAAATAAAAGAAATATAAAAACATATATGGAAAGCAAAGTCTGAAACTCTAAAGATGAAATTTACAGTTGACAAATTATAACATTATTAAAAAAGAAAAAAGAAACAACAAAAAACAACTGTAAATATATTGAAGAGGATTTTTTATTTTTTAAAATCGGATTTATATAAAATATCCAAAAGCATTAATGTCATGATTCCGAAAAACAATAGGAAAATTGTAAATAGTGAAATTCGAAAAATAATTGGCAAAATACATTATGAATTTCTAATTGTTTTTCACGTGAACACTCTCACTCTCTACTTTCTTTCCTTTCACTCATGCTCCCAAAATCTCACTACATCACTCTTACTCTCTTTCCTTCCTTCTTCCTTCCTTTCTTTCCGTCTTTCGCTCTCTCTCTCTCTCTCTCTCTCTCTCTCTTAGTTACTGGTTTCTATCATTTTCCAACCTATCAGTAATGCGAAGGGCATATTAAGTAACGTGTAAATGATAGAATATGACAAGAATGAGGAAAAAAAAAGAGAGAAGGAGCTAAGAACTATTTCAAGAAGAGAGTATTGTTTCTTGACATATTTCGAATGACATAAAAGATACATATTGATAATAAAGAACTGCAACAACAAAGACATCCAGAGCAAAAATGAAAATAAGACAACATTGGTAATAACAATAAAAAAAAACAACGACGACGACGATGACCACGACAGTGATGATGACAACTACGACAACAACAACAACATTTTATAACATTGATCTTATCATCCTAATACAAAACATATATATACACACACAGACACATATATGTATATATGTCTGTATGAATATATATATATATATATATATAGATATATATATACAAATATATGTATGCATGCACATGTATATATATATATATATATATATATATATATATATATATA
>NC_068982.1:3181700-3181976 GCF_001194135.2 Octopus bimaculoides | reverse complement strand
ATTAAAGTGAGAAGCGCGTGATGCAAATTTCGGCAAAATGTTTTTGCCTCATTTGATATTCTCTTCGTTCTTTACTGCAACTTTTTGGGGAAATATGAAAAAAATAATTATAGTAGCTACACGATAGTTAAATTCTCTAATGTAACGTAATATATTTCAACATATTACACATTTTGGGAGATATACAAAGACACACACACACACACACACACACACACACACACATACACACATACACACACAAACACACACACACACACACACACACACACACAC
>NC_068982.1:3181493-3181663 GCF_001194135.2 Octopus bimaculoides | reverse complement strand
ACACACATACACACACAAACACACACACACACACACACACACACACACAC
Source organism: Octopus bimaculoides (assembly GCF_001194135.2). Lineage (NCBI taxonomy): Eukaryota > Metazoa > Mollusca > Cephalopoda > Octopoda > Octopodidae > Octopus > Octopus bimaculoides. Next base: position 3,181,613 of record NC_068982.1, on the reverse strand, counting down.
ACTCACACACACATATATATATATGTAAGTGAAACCCAGCATCGAAAGGGTATTCATTTTCATTTCAAATCTGACCAGAATATATGTGTGTGTGTGTATGTATATATATATATATATATA
>NC_068982.1:3174197-3180703 GCF_001194135.2 Octopus bimaculoides | reverse complement strand
GCTTCTCCAACATACTGAAAATTTAGAAATAGCAGTCAAAGAACTACTGATTCTAAACTACAAATTTTTCTCTAAATGGATGGCGATATTTGTGGCACACATAGAACAAAAAACCGGAGGGGAAAGCATAAACAAAACAAGTCTTTAGTTAATCGGATACGATCGTTTCATGGTTAAGAGAATGAAAAATCCCTATTCCAAAATCATCAGTCCGATATTCTGATAAATTTGAAAGTGTCTCTAAAAAAATTCACGGTAATTTTTGGCCATGCGACACCAAAAATCAACGATAAGAAAGGCACTTACGAATTCATCGGCTCGTGAGTTCAGGCATCCCATCTCAAATGCTTATGTATTTCGAGAAAGTGGCTGCATCTGAGGTGTACTTGTGTTTCCGGAAATAATGTAGCAAGAGAAGGAAACTACGTGAGAAAGGTAGAAAGAAATAGAAATGTGAAGGGGGAATAAACGCAGGCAAAGACGAGTTTCAAAGTAAAAATAATTGAGCTAAGATTTGAGCTGAATAATTAGGAAGGGAATGCTGACGAAGTGTAAGAGAGGAACGGAAACGTTCATTTATATCTGTATGTGTAATGATTCCGAGTTTCGCAAAGAAATATTGTTTCCTTCCGTTGTTTTGAGTTTGCGGTTTAATGATGTGCAGAGATGCCACATACCCTTGAAGAATGGATAGAAAGTTAACGGAATAGCCATTTGTGTTCGAGTGGTGTTGACAGGTTAGAGTGGAATTCCTAGTCGTGCATTTAGAATGCATTGCTACAGCGCTCGGAAAGGCGAATGGCTCGTTTTCCCAATATAAACTTTCAACACAATTTTCAGTGTTGTTATGTAAATACGAAAACAATGTTGTTTGTGGGCTAATTTAAAAGTGCCTGGTTATGTATGTGTGGACACAATCACTTTCAGAGCCAGAGTAATTATTGCGAGGCGGATTGGAGCGATTTTGTGAGAAATGCGATACATAAGCTGCAGATATGTGTGCTTGAATGTGAAGGCGGACGGGTGAAGCGGGGGATTGTATAAACCTATCGAGAACTGCAATCAATTAAAATTAATATGAGAATACCACGAAGTAAACTAATTGCCGTGTAAATATTTGGACGCTTACCTAACAGGGTGTTCAGTTCATTAAAATTAAACAGTTATTCTACTGAATTTTATATGTTTGTTAATAATTTATTGCATTGATTATTGTTGTCTCTAGCTATAACTAAAGTATGCTTCATAGTTAATATGATCTACAGAAGATATAATTTAATATAAATCCATTAGGATTAAAATGTATATTTTCCAGAAACAATATTTCATTCTCCGTCTTTCTTAATCTATTATTTTCCTTTTTTTATGTATTTAGTATTTTAATCATAAATTTATATATCCTTTTACTCTTATAATGGTTTCTTCCACAGCACTGGGTTTTGTCGTTCTTGGTTTTCGTAGTTGTTATGACCAGGTACCAACGTCACACTGGATATCTTTTTACCTACCACTATTCATCAGAATGCTATAATACGTGTGTAGAATCAAAGTCCTCGGTTTAAAACACCAATTTACAACGACGAATATGAATATTGACACACACACACACTCAGGAAGATTCGTTCACACTCACCTGCATAGTGTTTATTCATACACTTAATTACTTCCGAATCTAGCGAGATATTTCGAGCAGTGATAGATCAGATAATATGTGATATATATTTCATATATATCATGTTTTTGTTCAATTCTAATTAATTTTGTGTTTGAGTGTATGGAATTTATCTTTGCCTGTCGTGCTCCCATGCACCATTAATTGAATATATTTAGTATAATGATGAAATTTCCAAGAACTAAATATTACCTCTACATCTGTGATACACCTGTAATAGAGTCTTTGCAGATTGTTTTGAAATCACGCCTATTCTTTTGTGGGTACTCATTGGATAAGCTTATTCTAGATACACTGTGCATAAAGTGAGACAATATAAAAAAACCTTGTTCTTGGGTGTGTTTGCTTATAGCTAACAAAGAAGTCAAAGAATAATAAGAAGAGAAATATTTGCAAAGGTATACCAATTCATGAAAGTCTCAGGGAATTTAATGTAATCCTATTTAATGAAGACAATATTAAAAATGAAGTTAGAAAGAAATTCGCAGTAAAGCGAAAGTAACGTCGAAGTTAACAGATCTATGATTATGTTTTTTTGAAGACATTTGAATGAAATAACAGAAGCCAAGTCACTGTTATTCTAGTCAAGGCAGGAGATATTTATTCGTAAAATACTTCTGTGGAGTGCAAAAATTTCCATAGAAATGTCTGAATAAGTACCTATAATGCATATCTTTCAGTACAAAGTATCAATTCTATAATTTGGACACAGTAACTGCCGTTTATTTGTGTCCTATTGAATTGATTTTAGCCATTAGGTGCAAGAGTTTGATTTTTGTCCCAATGTAAACAATAATTGTTAATATCGTTTTAAGTTGCGGAAAGACTGCGGAATAAATACAACACCAAGATTTAGCAGGCCCTGAAGATAATTTCAAGTAGTTTCATCTCCTTATGTTCTGCATTGAAACTGCAGGATTAACTTTGCTTTTACCTTCAGGGAATGAGATTAAATAAGTAAATTCAAATAATCTGAATCGAGAAAATTGGCATTCCTATTTATACGGAAGGTGTAGACTTAATTCCACATAAAAATGTGTTACTTTAGAATGCGAAAGCAAACTGTCATCTGCAGCATTGCTTCATCGTGATGATGTACCGCTGCGTTGATACGTAGCCATGTTGCTGTTGGAAATAGTAGTCTGTCAAAAGAAACAAATTTTCTTGATTTTTCTTTTTTCAGCTGTCAGAACCACCCAATAATGTGTTCAATAGACAGCCTGTCCTTTATAGTTAGTTTTATCAGACTGTAAAATAGCATTTATCGTTGAATGATTTTGGAAAATAGTTCTAGGCATACCTACAATTCATAAATTATTAACAATAATGAGAAAAGTTTAACAAACACAAGCATATTTTCTGTGCCCCTTCGTGAGATGTTGTTTTTGAAGATTGGGTTTTTTACTTGGTAATTCATAAAAACAACCAAATTCCTTTGCTGTCTGTCCAACTGGAATATGGTAGTTTATACATTAATATATTTCAATCAAATTTAAATCGAGGTAGCTGAAATGGTCATTCTAATTTGTATAACCGTACATTTATGCACACGATTCCACGTAGTTAAGTAATTAATATATTAAACAAATTATTAAAGCACAACGCATTAAAACTATACATTATCCAATACACATTTTTACTTTATTTCTTCGTACTTTCTGAAGAAGTGCTGAGAGAATTTCTAAGTACATGTACAAGAATGTAAACTTGTGTGCATAGAAAACAAAAATTTTCAGGGAATGACCCATTTTGGGGCGACATTTGAATGAAATAACAGGAGTCAATGCAGAAAATATTTATTCGAAAAATATATCCTAGACATAACAATATCCATTTTGTTTTGCATAAAACATATCTACATACGGAATATGGAACTTACATTCACAATTTTCGCTGAGACTTAGTTTGTGCTTTGTGCCAATGGTTATAAGCCGCTAATCTATCTGTAAGTAAAAGAAATCTGGTTGAGCTGCTCCGAAGATTTCTGTGTTTATGAACGTGCTTCACCGCGTAGCATTTATTCTTTATCTTTTACTTGTTTTACAAATGAGACTGCGGCCATGCTGGGATATCGCCTTGAAGAATTGTAGCCAAATGGATCATCCCAAGCACTTGTTCTTGTGTTTAGCCTTGTGCTTATTACATCGGGAACTTTTATCGAAGCGCTGAGTTACGCGGACGTAAACACACCAATGCCTGTTGTTACGCAGTGGTGGGGGACAAACACATATGAAGATACATACGAACACGCACATACATACATACACACACGAGCGCGTGCATACACACACACGCGCACGCACAAACATACACACACATATGCGATGGTTTTCTTTCAGCTTCCATCTTTCAGTTTTCCATGTATCCGCTGACAAGGCTTTGGTCATCCCGAGCTTAGGTGAAAGGCACATGCCCACACAGTGGGACTGAACCTAGAACCATGTGATTGAGAAGCAAGCTTCTTACCACAGAGCTACACCTGAGCTAGGATTTGATTTGTTTCAACTCCAAACTGTGGAGGCCGGCTGAGAAAAGCATCTTAATCCTTAATTTTCTTGCAACCCCACCAAACCGCACCCACCTGTGCCCAGCAACCAGACTACCATCAACCGTCACTACCTGTTTTGTTATCCTCCTCATGATTAGATGTAAAGAATTCACGTGCCTTCCATTTAGTTTTGCTGTGTAGTGTATGATAAGACACTGATAAGCATTAATATATTTGGGTATTTATACGTATTGACGAATTGGCCGTATTTAAGTGGAAACTGTAAACTTATCACCTTTGTATTGTTAAAAGAATGACGGTCGTCCAGCTTACATTAATGTAAGTAGTGCTAAAAAAGTGAGACTGAGACTGGACTTCCGTATCAGTGCGTTTTGTGGCATTATTTTCAGGTAGGTATTAAAAGCGTTTCTAATGTGAAGAACTAGAATTTTGTAAGTTTTTAAGACACTCCGGATGTTTAAAAACAATTTAATGACGTAAATGAATGGTTTCGTAAAAGAATTGTATAGAAACGGCGTTTTCGGTTCGGCAACGTGATTAGTATAACGAATGTATTGAGACATCAAAAGAGATTACTTCTTTGAACGAGAACACCCGACTGATATCTTAACTCGTGTTGTCGTTGCTGGCGTCCATGTACTAGCCGCTTGACTTGTTGTTCATTCGTTGACATTGTTTGGTTGCCGAATATATTTCTTTAAATTGATGGGAAGTATACAGACTATTTAAATAGACATATCTATAAAGTAAAAGCTCTCAGATAGTAAAGAAAACAAGAAAAAAATCTATCAGAATTCTATTATTTTGGCACATATTTCAGAAGTAAATTATAGAAGATGAAATATAATCTGGCGTGTTCCTTTCAATATACGTATTGTTTTCTTAGCAGTTGATGAATTGAATGGGTAAAGAACAAAGACAAAAAGAGAAAAAAAGAAAATAAGTATATCTTATCGAATGATATACATACACAAACAGATTTTTAATTTAACATGTTTCAAAGGTAAATATTTAAATATTAGAAATATTTGGAGAATGTTGTCGAAAGACAAAAGTTAAACATGAAAAGAAACTGAAAAAAGAAGACAAGAAAGGAAAAAAAAAAAAAACCGTTGCGTTATAAATTTTTAATATTAGAAATCTGCTGCGAAAAAGTAAACATGAAGAATATGAATAAAATGTTTGCAACGAGATATTTGTTGCTAAAATTGAAAATGAAATTGTTCCGTTAGGTTTATTATCATTTCTTAACAAAACCGTTATGACAATAAGACTACGTATGTGTAAATAATAGTTGATTTTTATCACTGTTACTGAATGGTATTATAGAATAACTCTCTGTTCGACTAAAGTATGACACTCGAAACAACATAGTAATGTAGATACTGATAAATTATTCCAGTTTTTCATTATATCTTTTTATAAAAACGGATTTTTATTCCTATATTCATCAACGTTTCTATTATAAATTACGTACTGTGTAAATAGTAAACATCCCACTGGTTGGTGAATTTCAATAGTAAACTACAATTCTTATCTCTAAAAATTTAAGAGAACTAAAAATGTTGAATGAAATCTCCTACTTTGAGTAACAAGGCACGTAGGTAGTGTATGTAATCGCAGACTCTATGATATGCTGGTGAATTCATTATCAATTGGTTCGCAACACTTTTATTCAGAGCGCAGAGGCTTTGAAATATTTAAATAAATTTGATGAGTTGCTGTAAGAATATTTCCGATTTCCGTTGCTACACTTTTATAATTGCGCCTGATCGGTGCAATACAGGAACAGATATGAGAGTTCGGCACTGTTTAACCTTTAACTTTAGCTACAAGAATCAGAGATAGCTGAGAGAGAAAATACAAGAAAAGAAGAGGACAGAAAATGGCTATATAAATGAATTCACGTATTATACCGTGTGGCTTAGTTGAGAACATTTAACATTTAATTCGAAAAGGATATGTAGGAGGCAAGTGCATACCATATTTCTTTCACAGCGATCCAATAATATCGAAACGGACAGGTTGACAAATTAAATGCGGAAGGTACATCCCAGAAGATAGGATGAGGAATGAATGAAAAACAAAATACGGTAAAGAAACGTTTTGCATTGAATTCTTTTAATTCTCCTTCAGTTTGCTCTGAGAGAAATCTTAAGATACAGACGTTACGTACTTTCAATAGCTAGTTCATGGATTTCAGAGTCTTAGATAGCCTATAAATAAGTACGCGCGTGTAACACACACACACACACACACACACACACACACACACACAAACACACACACACATTACACACATTACACACGCGGGCGTACACACAC
>NC_068982.1:3168092-3172807 GCF_001194135.2 Octopus bimaculoides | reverse complement strand
TTAAATGGAAAGTCTTTTTAAAAACATATTTGTATAATATTCAAATACCAGGGGCATTTTTCTTGTTTCTGTCTGTCTCTGTTTTTCTTGTTAACTCTTGTTAATTCGAACCCAAAAGAGTTAACAAGAGAGACAGAGACAGGCAGAAATAAGGAAAATGTCCCTCGTATTTGAATACTATACAAAAATGGTTTTAAAAAGACTTTTCATTTAAATTTGTTAAAATTTAATTCTTGCAAAATTTGTTATCCATATTTACAGTTGAAAAGATCTCAAGGATCTCTCTCTCTCTCTCTTGCCCCTCTCTGTCTCTCTATCTCTCTGTCTCTCTCTCTCTCTCTCTCTCTGTATATATATATATATATATATACATATATATGCGCGCGTGTGTGTTTAACATGGTTGTGTACATTCATTTATTGTTTAAGCATTTCAATGTTAGAAAGTCTGTAGTCCTGCGGCAACACTTTCAACAGCTTATGTATGTGAGTATAAGAATAAACACACATACATAAGTAATAACAAAATATTAATGAGTTTAAGAATAGGTTTAGGTGACAGATTAGTGGAATGAACCAGTGACATACATAAACGTATGAATACAGATGCCATACCAAAGAGGTTTATCAAAACAATAGTTTGACGTCTGATACTGAAACATGTAGAAAAGTAGAAAGTCTGCTAAACAGATGTAAAGTAGCAACATAGAAAATAATAGGTAAATGTTTATAATCCAATAGTGAGTATAAATATTGATACAGGAATACACATTTACTCACAGAGACAGTTATAAATATTTATGCACACACATGCACACATGCACACACGCACACGTGCACACAAGCACTCATATTTGTAATAGATCATACCCACATATTTTTAAAGAGTAACGATTTCAGAGATACTTTTCTGCGATTTCTCTGTGTCTGTTGTGTAAGTTTGAAGGTGTTTGTTACAATGTGTGTTACACATATACATACACACATACACACAAATACGTATAAAAGTATATAAATATCTATTCACTTATTTAGATACTTTGCTGCCCTTTTTTTATATTATTGATTTCAAAATTTCAGACGAAGTTTCTCCAGTGAAAATACAAACACTTTTCATGTTTGAGTACAACAATTTATTAAATAAACAAATGAATTGAATCTCTATCAAAATAGATAATTCCTAACTTTTATGACTGTTATTCAACTGCTCTTAAATTAACAATTTATCTTCTTCAGATTAGAATTTAAAATTAACTTTCTTTCTCAAATTCTATTTACGATAACTGCTTTTCGGTAGGTGTACATATTATTGAAAATTTTGTGTGTACTTTTTTTTGTATTTTATTCTAGTGTTTTTTTAAAACATTATTGTTAAAAAGTTTTATTGTTGAAATACTGTTTAGCTTTTTCTGTATAAGCTAACCTCAGCCAACAACATTTAACGAGTATACATCAGCACTTCTTTATATACAGAATCGAATTTTTATGCATAAAATGGCGACATGATATTTGAGGTAGATATGTTGCTGTCTGTCTATATAATGCTATAGAATATGCAGTGATTGGCTTAGAAAACGCTTCTTTTCACAATAGAAACAAGAAATTAGGTATGAATTAATAATGATATAGATTTTTTTAAAATTACCAATATAAATAACTACTTAGGTAGTAAATATTTCACGTGATACCACATAGACTCACATACAGACACGCGCACACACACACATACACATACAAACACACAGACGCATACATATAACGTGGGATAGTTAAAGTGAAATAGAAGCAGAGGCATTGACAGCTGTATCGATCGGTATTTGGATTGATGGTTCCAATTATGTAGCATAGCGACATGTGTGTGATTGCGATAACCAATGTGTGTGGAATTATATTCAGACGTGGATAACCAAAAAAAAAAAAAAAAAAAAGTCTACAAAAACAAATTATAAAAGTAGATATCTAAATAGAAGAGATAGGTCAATAATCTGCATAGATTACTTGATTTATATAACTTGGAAGACGGAAAGCCGTCGTTCTGATATTAATAAATGTAAAGCCAGTATTTCTGACGGAAATCTTCAGCGCATCTACTAACTCAATCACATATAACAAACAGAGCAGGTTTGCACCGCTCAAAAAGTGTTTAGAAGGATGCAACCAGTGAAGAATAAACTGAAATCTACTACGAAAATAACAATACCAAAATGTAAAAAAAAACTTCCAGAGTAAACCAAATGTCAAGATGGATTTTCACCTTCGTTGATGCGGATTTGTGTTAAGGAGGATTTCAAAAAAGATAAACATTTTAAAAGCCTTGCATTGCATCTGTGATTTATGGTACGAAAAACTAGGATCATTAGTGCGAATATTAATAATGAAATAGGATGTTAGTAATAAGGGTTGAGGTATTAAGATATTAAAATAATATTTCATGTTGAAAACAAAAAAATGACATATCTTTGTAATCAGTGAAATTTACAAAACAGGGTTTCATTCGATAAAAGTAGATATTGAATCCGAAACGTATTAATAGCTGGAAGAAAGAGCGATGACATATAAGTAAATCGAAAATTAATTTCTGTTCCAGCTTATAGCATTTCTTAACGATGATGTGTCCCGGTATGCATGTGCACACTTACCCGCATATATACACATATGCACAATAACATTGGTACGTACGCGTATAGGCACACGCATACACACACACACGCACCTGCACACATATATACAAACACACATGCATACACATACGTGGTAATTCGTTAGCTTTGCATTCATATCGCACTCAAATGACATTTTTCATTTTCTCCTTTCGAAATGGATAGAATAAATCCTACATGTAACACTACAGTCGATATAAATAAAAACAACAACAAAAGAAATACCTTTGAATGTAATGGCCAATCAGGGTTGCATTTCCATTGAAATCATTTAAATTATAAAATAATTTACATATATGCATATTAGATAGAGCGGGCAGATTGACAGGATCGCTAGATGCTTGTTGAAAATTGCTTATAACATTTGTCTGTTCAAATTCTACCAGGTGCTCATTATTATCGACCAAAGGAGGATGAGCTGATTTGCCGTTCATTCTCCCCAGGTTGATAATAATAATTCAGCTGTCTAAGACTCTGAATTGTGGAATTCGTTAAGCATTGTACAAAATGGTTTGTGATATTTGCTCCGGTTCTTTAGCTTCTAAATTCCCTGGCAGTTGTCGTCAAAATCAACTTTGCGTTCTACCAAAATTTTCGAGGGAAAAACAGGGCAACAGTATCTTTCTATCATCCTTCAAATCATTCAGAAATAATGTCTTGCGCTGCATCATCTAACGCTTCTTATAAACGCTAAGGTATTTCGTAACGATGACGCAGTCCAGGAGGATGCTTTGGTTAATATATCATTAAAGATAAAGACTAAAGAATTATTAGTGCCTTATTCTCAAGATTTAGGATCGCTGCAAGCTGTGTTCGATGCTGATGTATATACAGAAAATATAATTAGAAAAACTCCCACCATGAACACCTCTTTCGAAATGTTTGCTAATTAGATCTTCGGTATAAGAATGATTTATCTATCCGTAGCTTGTAGGAAAAATTTCCATAGCTTGTGAATTAAACCTGTGTGAATATACCACAAAGCAATTATCTGGTTCGCGTACCACTTCTATTAAAAAAAGTCAACATTGATACATCTAAGATGTTTCCTGTCCCAAAATTACATTTTCAACTCTGTGATCAGTATGGGAATATCCTTAATGAAAACTTCATCAAGATTAGATGTTTCCAATATAAAAACTTTTATCTCAATCTAACCATATCCTCCCAAGCGGATTACATAAGCATGCAAAAACAAATGTGTTAAACCATGTATGCCTTGTTGCTTAATCCATATACGAACGTATGTTACCTGAAACATGTTATAGCAACCAGTTGAGAGGAATTATCATGTAAGTATGGTTTAAATAATTTTCAAATAAAGATCTTTTAACTATAACACTTCCCTCAAATATGTAGAGAGGTGGGAAACCATTATGTTATTTAGCCATCGCTGGAAACTGAAGGAGTCCAACGCGATTACAGAATCAAATTGAAAACGTTGGTAATATGTAACTATTCACAGACAGACACAAGAAATGCCAACATTATCTAGCTGGAAAAATAAATAGTAAAATCCTCATTTAACAACTGAAATATTAGTGTAGACATAGACTTCAATTATAAACACGCATTACACATATCCGTTACATAAGAAAAATATATACAAGCATTTTCGCGCTTGGAAAACACTTTTAGTTAAACTATCACCAATTTTGCATCGCATTTGCATACATAGACATTCCACAGACCTAACAGTACGAAATACACGTCTTCGATAAAATTCAGTTTGCACACTGAATGGTGCATTATATTTCATAGAATTTAACCATGTATTCCATTAAAAATCCATTAAACTCTATTACACAGAAATACGTCCAGTCTAAAGGACGTTGAATACTAAAAAGTGAGATCAGGGACTTCGACTACAAGGACTTAGTCATAGTGATCATCCAAGTAATGTCAAGTCAATGAAAGCATGTTTCATCTGAGTATTCATATGACTTAAGTAAAAGTTGCATATCCTCGTTATGGAACAGTGATCATACACACACACACACACACACACGCACGCACCCATGTATATATATATATATATATATATATATATATATAT
>NC_068982.1:3165806-3166750 GCF_001194135.2 Octopus bimaculoides | reverse complement strand
TATATATATATAGATATATAACTGGCGATCCGTCGGTCACGACGTCTAGAGTTCCAGTTGATCCAATGGACGAAACAGCTTGCTCGTGAAAATAATGTATTACTGACTAAGCACGCCAGGGCCATGCGTACCCTCAGGTTGACACAATGTGATATAGAATGTCACAAGGATGGCTTAGTAGTTTGGGTATCATCAGGTCATGATTTTGACTCCTAGCAGTACGCTTTATCCTTGAGCAAGACACTTTATTTCACGTTGCTCCAGTTCACTCAGCTGTTGAAATGAGTTGCACCAGTAGGTCAAAGTGTAGGAGACCCAGCTTCGGACAATACTGACCATGGGATTGCACCTAGAAAGTTCATCTCCGAGGCACAAGTCCAGGCAAGGTTGTTTGTGGAAGGTCAGCAGTCGCCCATGCATACCGGCCTCCCCTCTCCACGCCACCAGTGTTGTCCAAGGGAAAGGCAAAGGGGCCGATACAGCTTGGCACCAGTGGTGTCGCAACTCATTTCTACTGCTGAGTTAACTGGAGCAACGTGAAGTAAAGTGTCTTGCTCAAGAACACAACACGCAGCCCGGTCCGGGATTCGAACTCACAACTTCACGATCGTAAGCCCAACGTTCTAACCACTGAGCGATGCGTGTTCAAAGAGTACAAGCACACGTATGCTATGGCTTGCATATTCACTCTTAATATGTTCCAGCAAATTCGAACGCGAACGTGTTAATCTCTGTCGTTTTCCGTTATTGGAGAATTGGAGAACAACTTTTCCTTTCAGACACATGCCTGTTCAAAAACATTCGGTTTATTATCGTATGGGGTCTCCAGGACCTCCGCAATTTTGATATCCTGGTGTCTCGTCATCCAAAAGCAACGCGGAATGGTGAATCCAACACAAGTTCTCTACTCTTGTTGATAACTGGAGTAAAAGCATTAATTGCAG
>NC_068982.1:3164952-3165545 GCF_001194135.2 Octopus bimaculoides | reverse complement strand
CATTCTCAAAACGTGAAGCGTGAATATGCTAATCGCTGTTACATTTCCTCATTGGAGAACAAGTTTTCCTTTCAGATGAACATTTGTTTATAATATATACAAATACTAAGCGTAAGAAGACTCTTCAACGACTGGCGTTTTGGCATTGTTGTGTCTCATCAGCTAAAAGCAATCGGGACGGGTGAATCTCAAGAGAAGTGTGCTCGAAGTTACACACTTATATATGCATAAACTACATAAGCAAGTTCAGCTGTTTCTACGCAGCATGCATTCTTATATACATACATGTCCTTTTATATTTGTTATATTAACCTTTATACAAGCTTTATTCTCGATATATTTTTAAATATTTTATTCTACTCTGTTGAATCTTTACAGAACATTCTTTGCTTATAAAAATTCAGTGATTATTGCAATCCTAAAAACTAAACTTTGTTAAGATTTTACTGCATTTTTATTTATAGGCTCGTTTTCCAATAAAGAACTTGTTTACGTCGTCATGAAATTTTATAAATTTCATATGACATCAGCAATACACACACACACACACACACACACACACACACACACACACACACACACACACACACACA
>NC_068982.1:3158618-3164887 GCF_001194135.2 Octopus bimaculoides | reverse complement strand
TATATATACATATATATATATATAAACACACACACACACACACACACTCACACACACACACAGATACACACACACACACACACACATATATATATATACATATATATATATAAACACACACACCCACATACACAGACACATATATATATGACTATAAGGGAAACGACTTTCCCCAGTGCAGATATTCAAACATGAGGCGTTAGAATAATGTAAGAATAATATAAGCATCAAAGTTAGGGACATCAGGTTAGGCATGTATTTAATTCATCCCTAGGTCCAACATGCATGAATTTCTCCAAAACTGTATTCAATATATCAACTATATTAAAACGAATAGTCTGCGGTATACACCAGGTTTGAATATTTACCACTTCCGAGCTTCCGCTCGCAATGAAACATATGGAGTCCGGATCTTATGAACTCCATTCCTTAATTCTTGTATTCTTATTCGCATATCCGGCAAACTTGGTCACCCACCGTGAAATATAAAAAGAACTTTTTCAGTTTATCGTACTTCGATACGAGGAAATCCACAACCGAGATGGCATTCAAAGATTAATGGACTTAGAAATGCTAATGTTCCGAACTATAAATATCCAACCTTCCATCTCAATAAACCACTAGTTTCCCTGAAAGTTGTTTTTTTTAATATATATTTACTACGGATTGCTTGAAGCTAACTTTCTTCCTACACCTCGATCCTTGGATATGTGTGTGTGTGTGTGTTTCTGATACATGTGAAATGGAAATTACATTTATTTCGGTTGCAATTACATTTATCTGTCTATAAAATGCATATACTCTTCCTTCTTTCCTTTCTATGCCGTCTCTACATGGCCGTGCGGATGTCTGAGTGTACGTACGGGCGTATGTATTTGTCTGAGAGACTGCGTGTATTTCTTTGTGTCATGTATGTTGGATAAAACTGTGTCTGAAATTAATTTTTTAGTAATTACTTTTCATTTGTATTTTATTAGTAATTTATAGTTTGGAACATTAGCATTCCTAACTCCATTAACATTTCAAGACCATCTCAGTTTCATCTTCACAACAGCATGCTGAGAGCCGTTCTATTATTGTCGCATTTTTCCATTAGCCAGTCATTTATTATGGAGATAATGTCTAAACTTATAAAATAATCTTTCTTCATTTTAAATTATCTAACTGTAAAATCCAGTTTATTTTGCACTTTATTTCACAGATGTTTATCTGTTTCCAGGATTTTGGCTTATATTATGCTATGTATAACACCTCAGTGACTAATGTAAATGTTTTTGTACAATCATATTTAGAACCTTAGGGCCTTCAACTAATATTTTAAAATCTAGTTTTTTCCCCGTTTCTGTGTTGTACTAATACTATAATTGCAACATGGAACTAAAAATGTGACCCTGAAGGTTTAGGCATTTTACAAGATTTCAAGATTTTACTGCTAAACACTATGACTTTAGAATTAACGCTGAACTACGTAGTATCGAAAAGGTACTGAAAACTCGACTCGAAAAAACTCTTTTTTCACTCTCACATTTTCTAAACAAATTCGTAGAATACCTAGAATTAAATCATGGTCTTTATCGATACTTTCGGTAGTTGACATCGTTGATACTCATTAAAGTCTCTACCATGTTTTTGTTCTCAAAATCTCCATCTTCTAAGTTGTAGTAGCCACCGATACTGTTGAGGATGATGGGCAACCGCCAACCAATGTTTTTACAATGAACTTACGGATGTTTATCTTTAGTTTTCTTCTACAATAACAAAACATTTACACGTGGTTATTTGAGCGGAAACTGCAGCTACTGCTTATACTTACTTATTGAGTAAGAGAAAATAACTATTATGACATGGTTAAGAGGGTGAATGTTCTTCTGAATAGGAGAGAACTACTTCTAGGTTTATACTTTTTGAAATCTTTTTCTATGAGTGAAAAAAGGGAAACAACATATAATATTTCCATATGATTGTTCTATTACATTCTCTAGTAGTTGTATGCCTCTTCGCCCTTGTTCTGAGCTCTTCAGCACAACATAACTCGAGATCTTGAAACTAGTTTATGTTGAATCTCATGTTCTAAATTAACTAAAGAAAATTCAGTTACTGCATTGTTGCACATTATGCTTTAGAGGGGGGGGGGGGTGTACTCTTTCCAGCTACAATAACAAATTTTGAAGCAAACCCTCGGATACATATATGCATATGTGTATGTACGTGTGTATGTGTGTGCGTGCGTGTGTGAGAGCGAGTAAATGCATGTGTAGAAATAACAGCAGATGGGTCGAAAGACATTAATTTTCTGAATGTTGTGATGTAAATTTAGAACAGATCTCTTTTTCTCTTTTACTTATTTCAGTCATTTGACTGCGGCCATGCTGGAGCACCACCTTTAGTCGAGCAAATCGACCACAGGACTTATTCTTTGGAAGCCTAGTACTTATTCTATCGGTCTCTTTTGCCGAACCGCTAAGTTACGGGGACGTAAACACACCAGCATCGGTTGTCAAGCGATGCTCGGGGGACAAACACAGACACACAAACATATACACGCACATACATATATATATACATATATACGACGGGCTTCTTTCAGTTTCCGTCTACCAAATCCACTCACAAAGCTTTGGTCGGCCCGAGACTATAGTAGAAGACACTTGCCCAAGGTGCCACGCAGTGGGAATGAACCCAGAACCATGTGGTAAGCAAGCTACTTACCACACAGCCACTCCTGCTCCTGAAAGTTTCGTAAGACACCTTAGTGCAGGCCCTGGGTGATATTGAACCCTGCATAGGATGTTATTGGCGTCTACATATACCTTTACCCACAAGACCACCGAGATACCAACCGAGACATCAAGATATTGATGATGGTGAAATAATCAAACGATTTATGGTTAGAAATCAATGATATGTAAGACTGGTTTATGTTTCCAGCAGAATATTTATGACAAATGTGTCTTTATATCTTTCTGGGCCGGAAATTTGCGCTTATGAAAGCGTTTATATAATAAGAGGGTTAACGCTGTATTTCAAGTAGAAAAATATTTGTGAATAAAATCAAATCTTATAAAACAGCTGAAATGGAGCTTACGTCTGAGTTCTAAGATGTGCCTAATTATTCTAATTTGGATAAATTGTTTTATTTTCGAAAGCCTCTGCTTGCTACTCAAGTACCTTTTGTCATTTTTAAGAATATATTTACATTAACCTATGTTTGGGTCATTAACAAATTTCAAAGGAGAGGATTCTGGTATTCCAAGGTTGTGGAGTATATTCGTTTGCCATTTACACAAAATTCAGTGCACATGATATCATTTGGGGCTGATACTCTAATTGCCATTTAAACATATAAATGTTATTATCCTTTCTTTGCTCTCTCTTATAAAGCTTCTCTTGTTAGTAAAGAGAAGCCAATAGTCAAAATAACATTTTATACGATTTGTGCTTGCTTTAATTATTTGATTCGAATAAATATCATGCAGGTAAATAATTGGTATAGCGCCGAGCGGATAAGACATTGGTATAACCTACATTTCACATCTGATTAGTACAATTTGAATTCACTTAAGTTGCCAAAACACTGGGGAAAAATAAAAGTTCACGATTTCGATTTGAATTCCAGTATCTGAGACAATATCAGGGAATCGTGTGTATAAGAAAGTGCAACTCTTTTTTAGAATTATACATGGAAGATTGTAATTAAAACGAGAAATCAAAGAAGACTTACAAAACTAAAAGAAAAAATTGCGACGGAATAATGAGAAAAATAAATGTAAATAGATTTTCGATAGTAGATCAATATGTCTGTATATTTAGTGAAAATGAACTTTCTCAAAGTTTTTGCTAATCAGAAGAGGAAATTTTAACATCAAAGTAAATCAAACGTGTCACAACGTACATTGAATATAAATTTAGAAAGGTTTTATTTCCCTTTAACTACAAATCTCTTGATACGATTCGATATTAAACAGAGACTTCACCTAACATACTTTGCATCAACACGTTATATATATATATATATAATTTACGTTTGTTTTCTTAACTCATGGATTCTTAATTACTATTCATCTATGGTTTGTTATCACGTTGTCTTTTCTGATATATCCTGGTTTTAATATCAGTTTCATGAGTTATCTTTCCATAATAGATGCGTTGGTTACTCAGCATTTCCAACCGTATTCTTTCCATTCGACTTCAGGTGATGATAGTTCTGGGTTAGTAGAACGTTTAGCGAATCAACCGAAATACTTATTTTTTAAAGTCTGTTACATATTCAATCGTCTTCTTTTACCGAACCTCTAAGTTACGGGGACGTAAAACGCTTGCTCTGGTTGTCAAGTGGTGATGGGAGGACAAACACAGACACATACACACATATCTATATACATACATATATACGACGAGCTTCTTCCAGTTTCTGTCTATCAAATTCACAAGGCTTTTGTTGGCTCTAGTCTATAATACAAGACACTTACCCAAGGTGCCATGCCGTGATACTGAACCCAGAATCACGTGATTAGGAAACAAACTTCTTACCACACACACACGCCTGTGTCTACGTTCATAAATTTCAGACGAGAAATTATATAATTAAAATATTTATTTATTGCCCACAGGGGGCTAAACATAGAGTGGACCAATAAGGATACACGAAGGGATTAAGTCGATTACATCGACCCCGATAAGATGAAAGGCAAAGTCGACCTCGGCGGAATTTGAACTCAGAACGTAACGGCAGACGAAATACCGCTAAGTATTTCACCCGGCCTGCTAACGATTCTTTCTACTCTAGGCACAAGGCCTGAAATTATTGGGGAGGGAACCAGTCGATTAGATCGACCCCAGTACAAAACTGGTACTTAATCTATCGACCCCACAAGGATGAAAGGCAATGTCGACCTCGGCGGAATTTGAACTCAGGATGTAACGGCAGACGAAATACCGCTAAGTATTTCGTCCCACGTGCTAACGATTCTGCCAGCTCACCGCCTTAAATTATAATTAAATAGCAAGTATTTTAAAAACATTTAGTTGTGGAGAACATTTCACT
Source organism: Octopus bimaculoides (assembly GCF_001194135.2). Classification (NCBI taxonomy): domain Eukaryota; kingdom Metazoa; phylum Mollusca; class Cephalopoda; order Octopoda; family Octopodidae; genus Octopus; species Octopus bimaculoides. The sequence continues at coordinate 3,159,843 of NC_068982.1, read as the reverse complement.
AATTATTGTCACACAAATCCTATTCATTGTAGAAAACTAATCTTTTCTCATATAAGGAAAAAAAGACGTAGCAAACATGAGGAGTTTATTATAACAGAAAAATATGGAAACTCAATATTGTTTCAGAGGAATTCAAGATAAGCTTTATTGTTAATTTGTGTATGGAGTTGGGCATACATGTTGAACGACGAATAAAAAGGTTTAAGTACAAAATTTTCGACTTCAAAATCCATAATACAGAAATGGAAACGACGGCGTTTATGGAAGATTCTCATAAATATTTCTCATCTTGATTTCTTCACGGTAGAAATCCTCCGATATATCCGAAGTTTATCCTCCAAAATGACCCAAGAGTACGTCCTGTTCAGATTTTCAAATAAATTGTCTATGGGATCCGAATATATCATTATCACCTTTGTTTCTCTTTCAAAATCTTAGTCCATTAATAGGCGAACCGTTTACCAATTTATCACTCATATTGGAGTTTGGTTTCTCTTCAAGAGAATTATCGTCACTCTCGACACGTCAGTAGTAATTGCAATACTCTCTAGAAAATTACCCCCTTTTAATTAGCTTAGCAGTGCTACGTGTGTATTTATGGGCATTATGATAAATGAGATTTTAATATTGTTCGGAAACGAGGTGGGTGCGAAAAAACAACATAGCTTCATTTAAATGAAACAAGCAACTATATCGCGATTAATGCTAACACTTAAAAAGTCGACTAAGCCCACCAAATGAAGAGAACTGATGTAATTTATTTCGATTTTTGTGAAAGTATTTGATTGAATTTACTACGAAAACTACTACTTGACATGTTAAGTATTTCCCGTAAAACGAGTTAATTGGGTTCAATCTTGATATATGCCAGAACGCTCTATGATTTGATTCAAAACTAGTTAAAGCAGTGTCTTCCTTCAATACTACACTACATACATACATACATACATACATACATACATACATACATACATACATGTGTTATTTCTTTACTACCCACAAGGTGTTACACACAGAGGGGACAAACAAGGACAGACAAACGGATTAAGTCGATTATACCGACCCCAGTGCGTAACTGGTACTTATTTAATCGACTCCGAAAGGATGAAAGGCAAAGTCGACTTCGGCGGAATTTGAACTCAGAACGTAGCGGCAGACGAAATACCGCTAAGCATTTCGCCCGGCGTGCTAACGTTTCTGCCAGCTCGCCGCCTTGAAATACATA
>NC_068982.1:3155168-3158391 GCF_001194135.2 Octopus bimaculoides | reverse complement strand
ACACACACACACACACACACACGCACACACACATATATATATGTGTATACGTATATATGTGTGTATGTATGTGATGTTCCTCCCTTTAGGCTTTCACTTCATAAACGCCAGTTCAATTTGATTCGTTCTCAGTCGAAAGACGCCTGTTATTTCTTGTTTGTATTCGTAATTGTGTACCATGTTCTCCGTCTTTTTTTTGTCTTTGTTGCCGTACACATTCGCTAGCTTTCTTACAAAGGAGTCTAATGCTCTTAGCTGAGACTTTTTTTTTGGGGGGGGGGCAACCAGATCGAACCGTCTCAAGTGTAACTGCCCGAAATGGTCGTGACTTCTGGAACTTGACTGAAGAAAGAAAGCCACGAATGATCCATTTTTTTTGGCCTGTTCTAATTGTTTCTCTTGTCCGCCTTTGTATCCTCTATCTGTCCGAATGTTTTAATGTCCTCTATTGCGTCTTTGTTCCATTTATATATATATATATATATATATATATATATATATATATATATATATACCTAGTCGAAATAATAATTTATTTCACTATTTTTCAAGCTGAGAACAAGACCGTTTGTCAATTGTCGTTTAAACAAGAGATGCTGATAAGGAAGAAGACAAGAAGAAAAAGCTCAAGGGAGATAATTATAGTTACAATAATGCTAAGAAAACGTAAACAAGATGTCTGGAAGCCTACTTTTAAGTTCCGATAAAATGAATTTCTTGAAATGTGGACATACTAAAGAAACCTTGTTTCTGGAATTTACGGATTCATTGAAGCTTCTCAAGTTCTCTATGAGATATAGGTTTTTCAAAAGCCTATACCGAAAATTTTTGGGACCGGTAAATATAGAGTCTGGCTTTCGAGAGGATTTTCCATTCGATCTCAAAACGGGTCCCTTCGTGTTTAAATTTCCAGTTTGAAGCTGGGGGTGTCATTGAATATCTCTTTTCACAGTACTTAAAATTCGAAAGATGGTTGTTATATCTGTATGTAAATTTTCCCTCAACGTCTCCGATATAATGTTTAGACAGAAATAATGGGTTATAAGGATTATGTCCATTGATATATTTATTATAGTTTTACAGTTGTTTCAGGTACGCATTTCGGTGCCTTAACTGTTCATTTTTATCTATCGATTGATTTGATCGATTGAAAATATAAAGAGCCAACAACGCAGTGTTATCTTCCTCTGAGCCAAAACAAATCAACTGCTAAAGAAAAAGACGAAAAGAAAAGAAATAGGCTGGAATTTGGTGAGTGTGGTATATTTACAGAACTAGGTCACCTGTTTCTATTTACCAGCATTAAGCTTTTGTTCTCTCTTACCACGGGTGAGCACTATTAAACCCAGTAAGAAATGTCATACTTCACAACGTCGTTAGCGTGTGTGGCAGGCTTTTGGTGTTTACTATTATATTTTGGAAACGATGTGAGGAGGACGTATTTGCAAATGTCGAAAGCGAAAAGAAGCTATGCTCTTGCTAATTATTTGAAACCAGACGTATCAAAATCTATCTAAATAATTATCAGGAATTCATATAAGCAGAAAAGAGTTAACAGGAACAGTTGGAACTAGTAAACAGGGAGTATAAGTAAAGTATAATCGGAAAAGTAATAGAAAGACACAGATTACATACAATCGTAGATTATAGGACTGGTGGACATGATTGCTGCAACTGCATTAGAGTAAATTATACAAGAAGATCTAAGTGAAGAAAATAAAACTAAAGTCAAACAAACCTATTGCAAAACAAAAGCAAAAAAAAACTAGCAAAAAGAAAAAAATACCCCAAATAAACCTAATGGAAAGAAATAAAGAAACGGATTTAGTAAAATACCCAGAGTGTTATCTTCTTATCATCAGATAAACAGAGAGAAGGGACATGGGAAGGAAATCTATAATTCAAGTAGTTAAGAAAATTGACAAAAACTATAGAATTTAGATATGCATTTTCTCTAAACTGTAGATTAGTTTGTCCAAAATAGTAATGAAATTCCTTTCTGTGTGTTTAACTCCCGGCAATTCCAAGCTTTCTGGCTACCTTGGGTTCCATAGCTCATTTATCTGACCAAATGAATTGCAGCTTTTCAAATTATTAATTTTTTTCTTGTTGTGTGTGTGCTGTAATTTCAACTTAACAATCCGATGACAACGTATAGTATTGAAGGTACAGGTTTAGAGAGTTTAAATGTATTTGAGAGAAGCGATAAGAATTACTCGAAACACTGCATTCATATAACGTAGAAATCTGCTATAAGAATAGATTGTCTCCTCAGCTCATTTATAGCACATGATAAGAAAAAATGTTTTAAATTATTTGTTGGATTCATATTGGAATACGCAACACAAATTTAGTTTGCTCATTTTAAGAAAAACATCCACTTCATCAAATTTATCCAAAGACAATTTACTTGTAGAATACCTGAAATAAAATACAACTATTCTTTGATCACTTGACTTAAGTGAATCATTTAATCATAGTCTACAGAATCGCATATGGAAATATCGATCTGAAAACTGATGATCTTCTTTTCAATTTCCGTAAAATAAAAACACGATTTAATGAAATGGAAATAGGTTGTAGCACATAACCTTTTCGACATTCGAACAGTATTTTACTATTAGACCAATTAAAATTTGGAATGTTTCAGGACTCACTGGTTTTAAATCGGGTCCGAAAAATAATGATGATGATGATGGAAATGATAATGATGATGATGACAATGGTAATGATAATAATAATAATGGTTTCAAATTTTGACAGAGGGCCAGAAATTTTAGGGGAGGGGTAAGTCAGTAATATCCCCCTCAGTGTTACACTGGTACTTATTTTATCATTTATTTCGGTTTGTATTGGCGTCAAACGAGATGTTGGCTGAGTTATACAAAATGTGTGTGTGCGTTTGAAAGACAATTTGATTTTCCACGTTTTTCAGCTGTGCGTTCTGAATTTCGTTGTTTTCGTTTTCGGGGTCGCGCTGTTGTTCTTTTCATTGGCTTCATCGTTGCTGTTGCTAGGGTTTCGTTCGGCACCGGTGATAGGAGTAGTATAATCACGATGGTAGTGCTTCGTTTTAAAAGTAGGAAGGTTGCGGCAAAATAACTCTTTCTGTCTTTCATCATCGTACTGAATTTTTGCAGAATACTTCGCTCCTATATCTTTGTTGCAAATTTTCAAAGACATAGATTACCAAATGTTACGAATGTTACAGGCTGCAATATAT
>NC_068982.1:3153791-3154627 GCF_001194135.2 Octopus bimaculoides | reverse complement strand
ATATATATATATATATAGATATATATATATAAGCAATAATAAATCTTCGAGCGAGATATAAACAGCAAGCGTATGACATCGTGAAGTATATATGCCGCCTAAATGTGGTTAACCCTTAAGAGTCAATGCTACTCACAGGGTGCAGATAGTGTGTGAATAGCTAGTTGGAGGGGATGTCTTCCTGGGGCTACAAGCTACAGTGGCATCGACCCTTAAGGGTTAGCCACATTTAGGTGTCAAATATATAAGGTGTCAAAAATGAGTCATTTGAGTGCAGCCATGTTAGAGCACCGCCTTTAGTCGAGTTAATCGACCCCAGGACTTATACTTTGTAAGCCTAGTACTTATTCTGTCGGCTCACTTTTGCCGAACCGCTAGGTTACGGGGATGTAAACACACCAGCATGGAGGATTACTACATCCCAAATATTACTAGTATTCTAAATTAGGTTGCATATATCGCCTACGCATTGTTTATGCCTATTCTCAGCCAATCGATTAAAATAAAAGAGTAACTGCACAATATTAAATTTATTAATGAAAAATGTTCAACAATATATTATTAATTCACATCTGTTACTGAAAGATTTCTTTGGATACCATTGAGTCACTACGCGAAGAGAAACATTCGATATCTGTTAAGCTTCATTCATAACCAGACAGGGCAACAAACGAATAAGGAATACTAAAGGCTTGAAGAAGAGACACCCACATATATAAACCTATACATAAGCACATGTATGCTAAAGTACGGACATGGATGTGTATCTACACACACACACACACACACACACACACACACACACACACACACACACACACACACACACACACACA
>NC_068982.1:3153351-3153752 GCF_001194135.2 Octopus bimaculoides | reverse complement strand
CACACACATATATATATATATATATATATATATATAGATATAGATATATATATACAGGGCAGGGAATCGTCAATTAGTAATAAAATTAATAATTAACAATTTTGCCGGGTAGCTCAGTATGAAAAAACCTTATCGGTAAAACCATTTATAATCATAAATATATAGGAATTAGCAGTATATACATGTATATACATGTATATATGTATATATATGTATGTATGCATTCGTCTCCCAAGCATATGGCTCTGGGTTCATTCCTTCTACATGAAACCTTGAGCATGTGTCCTCTTCTATAGCCTAGTGGTGACCAAAACATTACGAGAGGATTTGGTAGACAAAAACTGAAAGAAATCCGTCGTTTATATATATATATATATATATATATATATATATATGTGTGT
>NC_068982.1:3151427-3153327 GCF_001194135.2 Octopus bimaculoides | reverse complement strand
CAGCTGTTTCTGGGAAGATCTAGTACTTCCCTTCATCGGAGACAGAAAAAATATAGTAATCTATTATTATATCCATAGGCGGATATATTTAGTATGAAGTGGTAAAGAATGTGATGTGCTGAAAAAAGAGAGAACAGTACTTGAAGAGTAGTTTCATTCCAGTGGTAAATATCCGTGTAGAAATTCGTGCAAATTAATCCTTGTGTGAATAATCCGGAAATTTATGTTGGAACGAAAGTTGATTTAGCTTAGGTGGCAGAGGTATATATATTCCATCTTGCAATAGATTTTTGCTTGTTTACTTGAAGGATGTCCAAGCCAAGTGAAAAGTAAGCGGTAATTAGGTCAAGTCAATATATATATATATGCCGCTTGGTGTGTTTTCACCCACGTGACTTGGCGAATTGGCATAAGATAGAATAAGTATCAGGTTTAAAATATTGCTCAAAGTGGTGCTGCCGCCTAACCGCAGTTTTATAGACTGAAATATATATATAAAAGAGTGAAGCGTTCTATCAATAAGAATATAAGACAGACAGACAGACACACACACACACACACACACACACACACACACACACACACACACACACACACACACACACACACACACACACACAGACGCGCGCATGCAAATGAAGTCAGACAGAGAGAAGAGGTGAGAGAGAATAAGGAGTGTAATGAGGTGAAGAAATGTAAGACGCTTAAGAAGGTGATTAAAGCTTCTCAAGATTCGGACAATTTGGGCGGAGCGAGCAGCAGCTTGTGGGAGGTGAGAGGTGTTCTGATAAAAGGGAGAGGTGGCGGAGGGTGATGGGAAAGGGTGCTGATTGGTAAAGAAAAGAGTGGAAGAGAAAAGATGTTACAGGGTCATTCAATCAAGAATATGTGTATTTAAATACATTGAAAGACATATACAATCATATGTACACACATATATAGTCATGCATATACTCTCATAGATATACACAAATACTGTTATACATACATATATACATACAGATACACACACACATATACATATATATATATATATACAGACAGATAAATACATACATATACACACACACACACACACACACATACACACACACACACACACACACATATATATATATATATATATATATATATATATATATATATATATATATATATATACATCGATATATACATACATATACATACAGAAAAACACACACATATACATATATACACATATACATATAAACATACGCACACATGCAATAATATACACACGTACTTGTACGACGAAAATAACACGTAGTTCAATGGTGAGAGTTCCCAAGCAGTCCACATGAGAAATGATGCGACGTTCCAATGTGCATATTACTAAAATAATACTAATACTAATACTTCAGTACTGGGTCGTAAACGGAATAGCACCGGTGGTGAAGCGGTGGTAGACCACACACACACACACACACACACACACACACACACACACACACACACACGCGCGCACACACACACTCTCTCTTTCTCTCTCTCATACACACACACAAACATATATAAATGTTTTCTTTTATGTTCAGCTATAATAAAGACAATTAATGACAAAGTTCAAATCCTCCACTCACATTATATGAAACCTATATCTTCAAAGTATGTTATCCATAAGAATTCGGCTCTATCACACAGTGTGAAAATCAATATATTAGTAGCCGATTTGGTTAGAATAATGAAAAACATATCCCCGCTGTGCAGTCCATGGGAGGGGCAAAAACATATTCAAGACTTCATGCATCGCATGCAATTTTCGGGATACAGCCAAAAAGATAAAATCCGGGTATACAGAGGAGCTAACAAGAAATTTGAGGAGATTGTTGTCAAAGATACAAATGGAACACAACCTAGATACCGTAACAAACAGTGGAAT
>NC_068982.1:3147793-3150449 GCF_001194135.2 Octopus bimaculoides | reverse complement strand
GAATATGAACGTAAATAAATTAATTAAAAAGTCTCTATCTGATCTGATATAAACGAAATTGTTACAAACACACATATGGACGCACATACTTACATATAAGCACGAACACATAAGTGCGTGCACACAAATGAGCGTGCACACATACGAGCTTGCACACACTCACATGCTCATACCAAACAGTTTCGAAACAACGCCAAAACAACGCCAGATCATATATTCAAAATAAATGGAAGTGGAGAGACAAGTTACTGAAGAGATTGCAAGAGTGCAATGAAATAATTTAACAAAAAACTATATAAATTAATAAAGGACTGAACCAGTGCGTGTGTTTATTACCGGCATAATGCCTCTCCCAAGGTTTAATTGTATAATAAAGACAATTTTACATTAATCTGAAGGAATACTTCATACCTTTTTGGAGTGCGACATAATTATTGTTTAACAAGAATAGTATTGGCAGTGTTTTCGAAGCTTCGCGCAATCAAGCTATTATACGATGGTAGCATGAAGTTTGAAAATACTAAAGCTGTTCAACTTTAAATTGATCGATTAATATATAAGGAAATAAAGTCAAATTCGGAAAATTATAACTGATTTTTTTTCTTTTGTGAATTGTGAGTAAAAGTTGGCGAAATGTATCAGAAAAATTCTCATTAATTTAATTTAATACGAATCAATTGTTTCTGGAATTTTTCTTCCTTCCAATCAGTTTATATGGTTGTAGTCTTTAGTGCATATATACAATTAACCGATGCAGTACAGCTCGTGTATTTAGATTATTCCTGTTCTATTTGATAATGGATACCAATTACAAACGAGTAGGTTAAAAAATATCGAGGAACATGAATTGCGAATAATTATTGAAACTCATCCGCCTCTATATTTTTATCTCAGTTGTTTGTAATTGTGTAATAAAATTCTTTATAAAACAGATCATCATTGTAAATTAAATACGCAAACAATTACTTTTGAATCAAGTGAAAGGAAACTATTTTATTGTTAGCATTATTCGCTAGTTTTGCTGATTGGGTTCCATGTCTCGATCTGAATGACGTGGGCGTACAATTTAACATCATACTATATATACAATCTATTCTCTAAATATTCTACTCTAGGCACAAGGCCCGACATTTTAGGGGAGGGGGGGGCAGTCGATTAGATCGACCTCAGTACGTAACTGGTACTTAATCTATCGACCCGAAAAGGATGAAAGGCAAAGTCGACCTCGGCGGAATTTGAATCTACTGTATTCTACGAATATTAAAAATAAGTATCCAAAGGAGTTATAGCAGTTTAGCTTGTTAGAATAATTTTGTGAGCAACGAGTGCTGATAATCATAAAAATCCAAAATGCATTTTAAAAATAAAAACGAACTATATCAGAACAAATAGAAACGCGAGCAAAATGAGCATTCCATGCTCAACATCTCGTCCGAGGAACACAAATTTCATTAGTTTTATCAGAAGATATAGAGCATTGTCATGTTATTACCATTCATATTTCATTCAGCTCTAGCGTTAAGTATTGTGCGAAATTTAATTATGCGTTTAGCCGAAATTTAACAACGAACTTAAGTACTTTTAATGCCAAGGCGTTTAGATTTATACGCCGACAGATGTTTCCCATATGCATATGTTCCGCTTAGGCGTCGTGGTGCCTATGCATCTCATTGATTTACGAAATCATACACACCACACGACTGTAAATTAGAGAGGTAGGATTCATGAAATTGCACATATTCTGAGAGCCTTATCATCCAAGAATAAGAAAAACAACCTAACTTATCATACCTGTTTCATTTACTCCACTGATCATTGTGTATATATACCATGAATGTTTGAGATAATGGAGTCACAAGTCGGGAATCTCAAAGAAATATGATTTTTGATATCTTCCTCAGTATATCGATTATTAAAAATACTTAAACACATATACTTGTCTATATAGGTATATATACACATAAATATATATATATTTCCGCCCAAACTAATGCGACGTGGGCTGAATGATTTGGCTGAATGATTTGCGCATACGTAGAAATTTTCACGCCAGTACGCCGCGCTTCAGTTTCCGTATGCTACACTTAGAGAACAAACGTGTATTGCGTCGTGGTTGGACGCAATACACGTTTTCATGCAAGATGACAGAACTCTTTGAGCAGAGACCATAGAGCCATGTCTCATGAAGTCCGGATCGTGCTTTGGACAGTCCAGCATGTACTGAGCGATCTCCATGCCGCGTTGCTTTTTCTGGGAACGAATTTCGCCAACACTCGCAGCTCACCAAAATCTTCTGATGAAATGGAGTCTACTGACCCTGTGCAGATTCCCACTTCTTAGATTGTTACACCACGGTCTTTCATGACTATTCACAGAACTGACTCAATCGGCTCCACGCAGCATCCGTTCTGGAGGGGAAAGCAAGATCGAATTCCTTTTCAGTGCAATTCGTGTGCGTGTATGTATGTATGTATGTATGTATGTATGCATATATGTATGTATGTATGTATTATGTATGTATGTATATGTGTATGTATGTATGTATGTGTGTATGTTTGTGTGTATGTATGTATGTATGTATGTATGTATGTATGTGTGTATGTATGTATGTATGTACGTATGAATATATATATATATATACATATATATATGCTTC
>NC_068982.1:3144333-3146219 GCF_001194135.2 Octopus bimaculoides | reverse complement strand
TAATAATAATAATAATAATAATAATAATGATAATAATAATAATAATAATAATAATAATAATAATAATAATAATAATAATAATAATAATAATGATAATAATAATAATAATAATAATAATAATAATAATAATAATAATAATAATAATAATAATAATAATAATAATAATAATAATAATAATGATGATAAAAATAATAATAATAATAATAATAATAATAATAATAATAATAATAATAATGATAATTGAAGGAAAAGGAAGATGAATTTATCACTAGTCTTTATTCAGTACGACGATCGCTTCGACCCATCCTGCAACTGTCTGTTAGGGAAAGGTTTTTTGTGGATCTAATTGTGTTGTATGAATCTGTTGTGTGAATATGACGTTAATTGTAAATAGCGTTATTTAACATTACTTAATACTTGTGATACGCGTCTGTCTTTCTTTGTCGGCCTACTGCGTTGAATTCTGTTCAGTCTGCTTCTCTTCTTTGTCTTTCAAACGTCATCATCTCATTCAATTGGTGAAAGTAAATTTTCATGGATGAATATTTTCGATTACATTAGTAATATAGAAAATATTTCAGAGTTTGAAAATAAAAGCATAATGGAATTTTTATCTGAAATAACTTAACCGATTTGCCGTTTAAGTAACTCATAAAATATAAATATTTTTTCTTGTGGCTTTAAGCAAAACATTATTAAATGAGTAAAGCTTACGAAATTCGAATAGCCAATTGAAATGATGATAAAATTGAAATAACAGAATCAGCAAACCAACAAAGTATTTTATTAAGAAAATATTGAAAATGAATTAAATTTATTCTATGTGGCTATGGAGGATGAAATCAAATATAAGTCTTTCAGCAAAATTTCAGAATTCCTGTGTGACCTTTATATTTGTAAATTGAAAAATGACCTGACAGTCTTTGGAACCAAAGAAGTGTCTTCATTAAAATATAAATTATTGCAAGCACAACACAACGGTGCGAAATGGTCAATTATGAGTTAAGTGTTCCCAATTGGAAGAAATTGATTTTAAAACTTATTTGATCGATGCATAGAAGGGGCATCACGTAACATAAGTAAAAATATACTTTAGAAGTTCATAAACATGTATGTTCATAAAGAGGTAGATAAAATTTGTCATCTCAGTCGTCGTCCCATTTAGTTTCGTTACGGTAGATGGCGCTGACTGTATTGATTAGAAAGCAGTTTTCAAAACGAAAGTAAATTAAGTCCTTATACAGATTAAAATGCTATATTACATCGACGTAACAAAACTTCGTAAATACTTAATATTTTCAGAGAATGTTTGTTTTTCTTGTTGACAAATAGAAGTGATAACTCAAATGAACCAACAACTCGTTGATATCGTATGGGTCTCAGAATAGATACTTGTTGACAGAATGCAGTTCTAAGAAAGAATCAAGTAACATTGATTGTGAGAACCATTTCATTTCGAGTAGTCCACATCTAACAGGTATTCGCATAGATGTTGTGCTTAGAAAATAAAGGGAAATGCATTTGTTATACAGGTCGATCGAACGTGACAACTAGGTGAGGTCTGTGGAGTCGAATCCATACTCCTGCCATTAGCCACACACCAACAAGAGTATCAATAGCTGCCTATCCCAAAGTGGATATTAAATTTCCTACATTTAAGATGCCGAGGATAAGAAGGTAATATCTAAGCAGTTTCGTCTCAACAAATATCACAGGATATTTTAATGTGAAAAAATCGGATTATAGTTTTTTTTTCAATACAGTTTGGCTACAAAAACAGAAATATAAACACGTCGACACATACATAAATTTACACTCATATATATATATATATATATATATATATATACTAATGTCTGTGTCGATATGTGCATGTGTGTGTGTGT
>NC_068982.1:3142576-3143832 GCF_001194135.2 Octopus bimaculoides | reverse complement strand
AGAGTATATATATATTACATACAAAAATAAGAGGAATGACCAGCAAAAGTGGACTCCTATATGCTAAAAATAGATGCCGAATCATCTAACCACGAAAAATATGTTCTCAGTAAAAATTTAGCGACACTTGTCTTGCCCTTTTACAGTCTGTTGTGTCGCTAAATTTTTACTGAGAACATATTTTTCTTGGTTAGATGATTCGGCATCTATTTCTAGCATATAGGAGTCCACTTTTGCTGGTCATTTCTCTTTTTTTTGTATGTAATATAATTTTAATCTTCGTTTTTTTTCAATATGCTGGACCACTGGTTTTAATTGATTAATATCAATTTCTACCCTCATTAATAAATTTTATATATATAAAATTTTATATATATATACGTATATGCATATACATACATATATATAGAAATATATATACATTCAATAATAATAAAGGGTAAAATTAATTAATTAATAATTTACAATTTTACCAAGTAGTACGGTATGTTAAAATAACCTTTATCAGTAACATTATACAAAAATTTTATAAGTATATGCTTCAACACATACCGAAATTTAGAAATAGCAGTTAAATACTATTCCTCTACCATAAGATGTCTCCCAGACAGCAATACTCTTATTTTACGTAGGTAAAGAGAAAAAATAACGAATCTACCCGACTTTGATTAACTACATACGCGTTTCGGGATTAAAGAGATGTAAAATCCAAACTTACTCACTTATTTCCCTCTTCAGTGTAGTATTTCACATATAAGTTTGAAAGGACTAATAATTAGATACGCATTCGACCAAGGGACATCGAATAACTAATATCCCAAAAAAACAGCACTTCCAAATTTATACACACGAGTGAGAACACGAATTCCTCCTCTATTTGCTGAACCCTAATTATAATTCTGCAATCCCAGAACCACAAACAGTAAGAGATCTGGGCATCAACATGTGTAGTGATGTATCATTTCACATGCACATTGTCAAGTTGACAGCAAAGTGCAGACAACTGGCAGGGTGGATACTGAGGACATTCCGTACAAGGGATCAAAAAGTCATGTTGACTCTGTGGAAGACATTTGTTCTGAGCCGCCTAGACTATTGCTCTCAGTCGTGGTCACCACACAGTGTTAAGCGGACAGCAGAACTCGAGGCAATTCAGCGGCACTATACAAAAAAGATCGCCACAGTCCAACAGATGAACTACAGGGAGCGACTGAAGGCACTAGGTCTCTACTCCCTGGAGCGCAGGCGGGAGAGAT
>NC_068982.1:3141163-3141885 GCF_001194135.2 Octopus bimaculoides | reverse complement strand
TATATATATATATATATATATATATATATGTATAAACTCTCGAAACTTGAGTCACCCTTACTTCTACTTCTACATTTATATATGCATTTATATGTATATATTTAAATATGAATTAGAAGCAAGTAACATTAACGAAAACGCATAAATATCCGGTCGGATGCAGTTTGGCGCGGAAGAGATGATTCTTTCCAAGCGCCGTGTATTAAAGCAACTGAAAGTTGTAGTCATTTTCCATTTACCAAATTCACTTACAAAGCTTTGGTCGGCCTGAAGCTGTAGTAGTAAACATTTGCACAAGTTGCCACGCAGTGTGAGGAAAACCGGAACCATGTGTTTGGGAAGCAAGCTTCGTACCCCCCACCACCTTCACCTGTTGTATATGCGTATTCGATAATGCTTGCAACATTAGCGCTTTTTGTAATTCCGATTTGAATTTATTCCTACGTGTGCATCGTTCGTGGATTCCAGCAGAAGATTTTCACACCATTTTACGTATAGTCATGGACAGGCCATTCAGCTAGCCTCCGGTTCCGTTTAGGCACGTGATGTTGATAAGCCACAAACATTGCGAAACATCGATGTCCATCACTCTTGGATAGGACTTGGGGTGAGTTGTTTCATGTCTTTATGACTCTGACTGTCACGTGTTTTAACACCCGGCGCTTCGAAAGAGCCATCTACTTCGCAGAATATATATATATATATATATATATATATATATA
>NC_068982.1:3139411-3141065 GCF_001194135.2 Octopus bimaculoides | reverse complement strand
TATATATGTCTATGTATATATTTGTATATATGCATATGTATATATTTGTGTGTATGTGCTTGTATATTAATGCATGTCTATGTATATGTGTTTGTATACGTGTGTGTGTTTTTGTAGGTATATAATGTTTATATTTACACGTCACATATCTGAGTGTGTGTAAGCATGTGTGCATATGAATATAAATAAGTTACATTTTATAGGACTTTGTATTCCTGTTAATATGTCCGTTTGATGAGTTTGTTATTTATATCCTTCTTGATGAGATTAATGCATTGCTGACCGTAATTTATCCTGTCGAACATCTTGGAGTGCATCCAGGTGCATCATGGTGTCCCAGAAAGATTTACCTGTGTTTAAAACCCTTCCTAAAGAATATCTGTTCAGGTAATATTATCTACATGTTACATAAAGATTTGTACCTGTCTTTCGTTCATGTGTCTATAACAGGTTTCTAAACAAGCATGGCGTCCAAAGCAAACAGTGAGCTGATTCTTGCTTTGGAATCAGTTGGAGACAGTAAGAAGGACATGACAAAGCAGCTGAAAGTGTGCCGTAAAACTGTGTTCAATACCTCGAAATGATACAGACTTTGCATTCTGATCTGGTGTGAATATGCACGCTCAAAGTAGATTGGACAAGACCCCACTACGCTTTTTTGATATTATACATAGACATAACAAATGGTATACTAGGATTTGTATGATAATTCCTCAATTACAAAGATTGATTGATGTAAAGAGTGAAGAATACATATTTTGGAATTCTGGAAGAAGCGCAGAACACGCAACACTATCGATTCTACTCTTACTTTCTCTTTAACGGGTAAGAGCCCTTCCAGTTGTCAAAATATTCTAGAAAGCACCAGGGAAAGTAATTGCAGCCGAGACAGATAATCATCAGTTTCTATGCTTTAGGCATTTTATTCCACATATAACAGCTTTTAAACGGTTTAATTAAAGGAAATCGCTGCACCATATTTCCTTCAATGCAATCTCATGATTCGTTAGCGGAGATGGAGAGGGGGAATTTTCTCAGATAAATAAATATTCATGTATACCATACAACAATGCGAAAATATGGCCATACTTTGGTGTTTTAAGCTACACTAATATAAGTAGGGGAAAAGCGTATGAGTTCAATTTATTGCCCATAAAAAGGAATTCCATAGCGTGATGTAAATTCTTCTCAACCACGCCTTATGTATAGTACGTTCCACAATGACGATGCGAAAATAAATCGTAATGAGTATTGTGTACCATACGAGACACATCAAATGGAGAGATATTCTTCAATAAATTAACGTACGATCATTTGTAATTATGGATGAAATATAGCGTAGTCCATTCTGTTATGTTACATTTTTTTGATTTACAGTAAATACACAGTAAACAGAATATAGCTTCAACGATACGAGAGGTACACTAATTTATTGTAGTTTGTGCTGATAGCGTTATTTACAAAAGTTGTCTAAAATAAGAATAATTAAACCATGTATATATATCTTATATATTTATACATGCATATATATATCTTATATATGTTTGTATATGTATGTATATATATATATATGTTTGTATGTGTATATATATATATGTGTGTGTGTATGTGTATGATTGTATTTGTATGTATGCATATATATACATATATATAT
>NC_068982.1:3136607-3139321 GCF_001194135.2 Octopus bimaculoides | reverse complement strand
TGTGTGTGTGTGTGTGTGTGTGTATTCCATGCATTACCAATGAATAAAACCACGAGAGATGATGATATCCATGACAATAGGTAATTTGTTTGGGAGATGCAACACTTGAACAATATACCCTAATTACAAATATATACAACTAAAATTAGTGCAGGTTACTTTTATCAGAAATACATTCATCATCACCAAATGGAATGCCGTACTAAAAGTCACGTAGCAAGGAAGAAAATTCAAAATATAAAATGTCCGCGTATGAAGACGCTGTCGATATGATATGAAAATTAGCATTATCTGTTAAAACATTCTAAAGTATGCCATTCGCGTGTATTTGTTTACTTCTTGCGATCATATACTGAAGTTCATTTATACAAATATCGAAACTAGAAGAAATAAGCAATTTCCTTCCATTGTATTATAAAGCAAATAACGAAATGGTGCTGCTAATGAGGGGCCATTTGTTTAGGATGTAGCGAGGAATTAAGAAATAAAAATCATTTTTGAAATAGAACGAACGTGTGTGCATCGTTATGTTTGCTCTCCCTCCTCTGCTTAAACACATGTGCTTGGTTTGATTATGTCCGCCAAAGACACCGATAATATAAAAATGAGACTTTAAAAAGTAAGTACTGGGTTTGATCAGTTCGCCTGAAACCTTTGGAGGTGCGTCCCCAGGGGACAGTCAACATGAAACAAGTAAAAGATAAAAGATGAAACGTTATAGTGTTAAAACCGGAGACAGACGGAAACGGTCAAAACAACAGCAAAATGCATTCAACTCGCCCGTAAAATGCTTTAAAAACAAAAGCAGAATAAAATAAAGTAAAAAAATACGAATCAAAGGATTTCATTGAAATAGAAATAAAAGATATATTTGGAAATTAACTTGGAGAAATGAGCTGTTATGATAACTAGAGGAAGTATCTCTTGAAATTTATTTCGAATATACAGTAATCTCTCGCCATATCGCGGTTCATCTATCGTAGTTCATCTATCGCGGTTCATCTATCGCGGTTCACCGATCGCGGTTCACCAATCGCGGTTCACCATGGTTTATTATTTAAGCGTACATCGATTCCTCCGTGGTGTCGTTTTGCATTTATAATAAAATAAATATAGATAAATTATAAAAATAACAAGAGCACCCAGAGAGCGCAAACCTTCGCCAAGGCAACACCAACGTCCACTCAACTATTAGCCAGAGATGGTTTTTTTAAAATGAGAATATCTGAAATAAACTCGACTGTTCTCACGAACGAGAATACTGAAAATGAACCCGACTGCACTCAATAATTAAGTAAAACAAAAACGGAAAAATAATCCAAAATCCTTGTCCGGTATCGGATCGATCCAAAAATCTAATCAGTCCGTGCCAGTCACGAGGCCAAACATCCCTGAAATTTTCATCCGCTAAGGTGGAGGTAATAAAAAAAATATATACAGTACAGTGCTGTTTCTACTTCGCGGATTTCCACCTATCGCGGGAGGTTTGGAACGTAACATTCAGTAGTCGAGGGATTACTGTTTTATTTATAAACAGAGCATTTTAGCAGAGAGTTCAATGAAAATCTAAAGACATGTTTCGAACTTAACATAATGGTTTATAAATCAGTGATAGGGAATAGATACTTGAAATTGTTATTCTATACTTATATAAGAGTTGATTTCTGTAAGTTAGTCTCAATTTCCGTATATTAACCCTTTGAAGCAACCGAAGCAATTTACTTCCTCCTGGCCCCACTATTCTGATACTCCTTCAGTTTTAAGTCCTCGTTAGTAATACAAACTTCTCCTGATCTAAAATGAGGAATGATTATACTTTAATAAATATTTCACTACAACAAACAGATTCGTGAGCGGCAATGCTATAAAATATATACCTGGATATTTCTCTGTAGAGGCTTTCATGTGCAATTTCATTTCATTTGTTGCTATATATCTTCGTATACACATTTATATATATATCGTACGTTCACACGCACGCATACACACACACATCTATCTATCTATCTATCTATCTATCTATCTATCTATCTATCTATCTATCATACACGGACACCCGCACTTACGTATCTGAATACATACACATATCTCTTACTTTTGTAGGTAACATGTAAATGCATGGTTGTCCTATTTTTTTTATTGATTGCTAAATATATTATTGATACAAGCGGCCAGCGCATATGAAACGAGAGAGGATATATTTACGTTACTGAGGGTTACCGCATTTGATTGTAGATTAGGTTATTATTCGTTCGCTCATTATGCTTGTATGCAACTGTTCGAAAAGCCATTACACTGGGCGAATACCATCAGGCAACGTTCCGTTGGTTATATTCATTAGTGGAGGCCGTCAATACGCTGTCTACTTTTCTGAATGCTTGCTAGCGACAGTGTTCGCCTGGGTGTGTAATTAACTCTCATTTAAACGAACATTCACTTGTCACTAGCGGTGAAGAGAAAAATACCTTAATGAAATAACTCAATGGTCTTGTCATTGTATAAATAGTACAATTGCACAGGTGTGTGCCTGCAAGCTATTCTCGAAAATGAGGTTGTTTTATCTCATATACTATCCCCGGGGATATTGCTATGCTATAACACATAAATATAATTATTATTATTATTATTATTATTATTATTATTATTATTATTATTATTATTATTATTATTATTGTTATTGTTGTTATTGTTGTTATTGTTGTTGTTGTTGTTGT
>NC_068982.1:3134493-3136597 GCF_001194135.2 Octopus bimaculoides | reverse complement strand
GTTGTTGTTATTATTTTTGTTATTATTTTTGTTGTTATTATTATTATTATTATTATTATTATTATTATTATTATTATTATTATTATTATTATTATTATTATTATTACCTCCATGCTAACTCTATTACATTTTTAGAAACAAATTTGGTTTGAACTAATTTTGAATAGATCTTTTCCTTGTTTTCAACCATTTTTCTTTCTAATTTTGTTAGCATAATCTCTTGTAATATCCAACCAAGCTGATAATTCACAGCTCTGCACTAAGGAAATGGACAAAACCCACATGGTAATGGACAAATTGAAATAATACTATCGCAGTAGGCTTGCGTTCGAATCCAGTTCCTGTTGATAGAATATTCTCTTACTGTGCTTCCATTAAATAAATATTTTACAAGATTTCGAGATGCAATCGGCTATTCTTGATCCTAGGAAATATAATTCTAAAGTATATTAAATTAGGAATTAAAATCAGCCCTTGTAATGTATCGCACATAATCAGTCACACATGCATTGTGTATATGGTTATGCAGCGGGATTACGTCCGGAGAAAGTTGCTTATGTGATACCATGGGTTAAAGAAAAGTGAGTGTCCAACACCAGGCGAACCAACTCGCCCTGAGATGATCGAGAATGGTAGATATCGATATTTCGCCATTATTGTAACCACGACAATGGCGAAATATCGATATCTGCCAATCTTGGTCTCCAATGTTTAGTTTCGCCTGCTCTGCGACATTCTATGTTCTTTAACACTCGGCGTCTTGCAAGCATTCTCTTGACGCTGTTCTGCGGCAAATTGGGCTTTTAAGCAAACCTCATACACAATTCATGTGCGACAGATAATGTTGACATTGAACTATATATAACTACATCGATTATATCTTCCAATAAACGTCCATTTCCCCAAATTTATTCAAGCTAAATGCTGGTAATTAAAGAAACAATATCATAACATACAAAGATGGACCAAGAATATTTAATTCAAAGAGAATCTTATGGTCGAGAATTTTCATTCTTAATATGGAAACCCGAAAGCTTGCTATACTTTACTGCAATTCTCCTTAGCGATTCACTAAACACTATTTCTATTAGAACTGACTAGTTTATGCCTCGCCAGGAAGATATGTTACCTGGAAAACTATCCGAAGCTGCTCCCGAATTTTATGAAATAAAAATACATTAGTCACTGGAATCTGCTCACACAACAACTATTAAGTGACGTAATGATAATCAACGCATTAAATAAGCTAGGTTAAAGGAATTATAGTTTTCTATGTAGATTGATAGTTTCGACTACTAATAAAACGGCTCTCGTGAGGCCTGTGGCTTCAAATATATGCATTCTATGACTTCAGTCAGGATTCCTCCAGAAGAACTGAGAGGTCTTTAGGTTTGCACCCCTCATTTCAACGTTTTTTGTTTTTTGGTTTAATAATATAAGTAAAATATTCCCAAATTTAATAGACATATGCTTCCTACAAAAGTTACAAATATAGAAAAATGTTTAATAGACATACAGACAAGACAACCTATAGATGCTAAATGGAATAAATTAAATAAAGCATCTAAAAACAATATATCAGATTGACCGATCGATTTTCCGCTTGGAGATGTTACAATGTCAGTGTTTATCCGCACACAGCTGTTTGAAAAATTTCGTTTCCTCATCAGTTAAAAGCGTTTCAGGGAATTACGTGCACTGTGTACGAATTGATTAAAAACACGCAAACAGTTACAATAGAAAAATATTTAAAACCATACAAATTTCTTTTTCTTGTGAAACGATAATTAAAAGTAGAGTAAAATGTATGAAAAATACAATGAAGAGTTTATAAAAATAGATTACTTTAAATGGTTGCTAAATTTCTTGGATCGCAGATGAAAATACGCGTTGAACGCCATTAAAAGAGGGACGCTGAGCTAAACAAAACCATATTAATATATATTTGGTTGAATATATATACATACACGCTTACATATACACGCATATGTACACACACATACACACACACAGACACACACACACACACACACACACACACACATATATATATATAGAGAGAGAGAGAGATACATTTATATGCATATATATATGCGTATGTGTG
>NC_068982.1:3132968-3134457 GCF_001194135.2 Octopus bimaculoides | reverse complement strand
ATATATATATATATGTGTGTGTGTGTGTGTGTGTGTGTGTGTGTATGTATGTGTGTGTGTGTGTGCGGGTGTGTGAGTGTGTCTTATATCTGTTCACTCGTGACCGAAGAAGACCAAAGAAGTCCCCCTCACCGACCATTAGACATATTGTGCGCCCAGATGAAATCTATGCATTACACTTATATGACGTTGCTAGTGGTGATGACAAGCGTTGCTTTCTCAATTAAACCCCCATATTTTATACACCTTCAGCAAAGACTTCTCATAACCCTCAAACCTTATTCTTGGTTTCCACTGGGAGCGTTTTCCACAAGCGACTTCTCTGTATCTCATTTGCTTTGGGATCCACCGATCAATCTCCCAAACAAGATGCCAAGTCCAACGTGAACTGTACTTGTTCACAATTTCGTCAATGCTCAGGAGGACGATTCTTCTCAAGACCCCTGTGTATGCAGTCCTCAAAGACCAGCCGATCGTTGTCCATTGTTACCAAATAGACTTATCTATCAAGCAGAAGTTTAACTCTACAAATCTGGGAATTCACTGTGCCGATACCTCGCTTGTTCATTACCGACTCCAACTTAAATTTCAATGTGATCAATCTGGTTTTGTCCGATTAAGCTCGACCATGTGATATCACAGTATATCAAACATTTAAAAAATTTACTAATTTTTCCCTGCAGGCTTAGAATGGTCTAGGGAAGAGAGATAATAAAACAAACTAACCAACATCCGCCATAACATTGCACAAAATCACAAGAATGCTGACACGTATATTCATAGGAATATCAACTGTGAAGTGAACAATATGGCAATCACCTATAAGGAGACAGCAGACATCAGTTAAAGGCCAAGAGGGCATTGCAATTAATGAATACAAAGATAATTTTAAATCTAACCCTCAACGCAGATTAATTAATCAGGCTACATCTTATTTCGGATTAATCAGCAAGTAAATTTAAGAAACTTTAATAATGATATTAGGAAACCTACTTTGCGGCAGTCATAGAGCAATACGTTTCACTGCCATTACCTGACTTATAATCCTGATTATAAGAAGCATAGGATCAGCTGTGACCATCTTGGCATTGTCGAATTTTACACTGGACAATGTGGTGTCGAATCTTAACAAATTGGTCGTTTTGATGGTTGTATGAGCTTGTATTTTATGGATGAAGAAAGAGCTGTAAAGAATGAAGTTTAAAATTGCCGACGTACAACGGGCGCCTCAGCGCCTCACTGGGGCGTAGACTTCTTTTTGCAGTGATTAATGAGGACTAAACAGAAAATGTGCGGGTCTGATCTACTCACATTTACAAATGTTGCTATATACAAGGTTGGCTTTGTTAGTCACTTCTCTCTCCCTCCTTCTCTCTCTGTGTCCTTCTCTCTCTGTGTCCTTCTCTCTCTGTGTCCTTCTCTATCTGTGTCCTTCTCTCTCTGTGTCCTTCTCTCTCTGTGTCCTTCTCTCTCTGTGTCCTTCTCTCTC
>NC_068982.1:3127191-3128193 GCF_001194135.2 Octopus bimaculoides | reverse complement strand
GTTCCCATACTTTTCCCTGAGGAGAAGTTTACGTTTTTAACATCGCCGATTCCTATGGATCGCATAAATTGTAATTCTTCGAAACATATGTCGGAATAAAAGTATGCAGTTATAATATTCGTTTACTCCATTCTTTAAATTTATATATACTCAAATACTCAAAATATCAAGGAGTTTCTACCTCATAAACAGGAGTCACGCCACAGTTATTTTGTGATCATTGCTACCCTGGTAGCTATTAACCAATTTATTTTATCCGAGTTATTTATTATTAGGAGAAAATAAATACATATGATAATATATATATATATATATGTAACAAGAGGATATGCCAGTAATTTTAGCTATTTTTGGTTTTATTAGATTTAGTGTTTTGCTTTGATAACGTGGTTTAATATTTAGTCGAGTATTTAAAACATTGGTAATTGGGTGTGTCAGAGTTTTCTTGGGGAATAGAATTCTTAAAGTTTCACAAAAGAATCTGGTCTGGATAGGTTTTAGCTGAATAGTTTCTTTACTTGTTAATTATGGTATTTCTCTCCATATGTATTTTTGCGTGCATGCATATATGTATATTTAATTATATACGCAACGAATCATTCGATGATCCCTCACTGTATTATTCAGAATTTTGTTCACGCTCTTTTAAAGAGGCAATTCTTGAAGCTATCGATATGCAAGTGGCCTGTTTACTGCGCAAGGGATTATTTTTTTACTTGAAAAGAAAACACAACGGATTCTTCGTCAATAAAAACTTTAAGATCGGCTGTCTTGTTCTGAATAGCATTGCTTCGTAGAACTCTTCTGGCAACGTGAATCTTACCTCTAGTCGCCTTCCACTACAACAACTCCATGACAGCTGCAGAAACCCACCAAATTTCTTGTTTGGCGGAGGGTGTCTGTCAATATACTCTAAAGATAGTAACTTTAAGAAGAACGGAGATTTCTTCTGAAAAAAAACCAAAAAAAAAATTTTAACAGTGATACTAACAATAATTGCAC
>NC_068982.1:3125460-3126444 GCF_001194135.2 Octopus bimaculoides | reverse complement strand
AGAGAGAGAGAGAGAGAGAGAGAGAGAGAGAGAGAGAGAAAGAGAGAAAGAAAGAGAGATAGAGACAGAAAGAAACAAAGAGGGAGAGAGAGAAAGGGTGAAAGAAAGAGGGTGAGAGCGAGAGAGAGTGAGATGTGTTTCTTTCGGCGAGTGAATTTTATTGCCATTATTCGGCATTCGGACCAGTCTTCCGGTCTTAGAAGATTGGCCTTAAGTTTTAAGTCAGCGAATCGTAAATGTCCCGATTGTGTGAGCGATGAAATGGTGTCGGTAAATATACATCTCCGTTTGATTACCACAAACCGGTGACAAACAATTTGACTTTAATGCCAAACTATTATACCTAAAATTTATCAACAATATTAAATAATATACGTTAAGATGGTAACCTAGCAGAATCGTTAGCAAGTCGGGAAAAATGCTCAGCAGTATGTCGTCCGTCCTCACGTTCTGAGATCGAATAACGGCGAGGCGGGTTCTACCTTTCATCCATTCGGGTCGACAAAGTAAGTACGATTGGAACAATGGTAAGGATGTGATCGACTTGCACCGTCCCTCGAAATTGCTGGCATTGCACCGAAATTTGATACATAGGCGCCCTCGTGGCTGTGTGGCAAGAAGCTTGCTTTCCAGCCACATGGTTCCAGGTTCAGTCCTAATGCATGGCACGTTGGGCAAGTAACTTCTTCTACTACAACCCGGAGCCGACCAAAGCCTTGTGAGTGGATTTAGTAGACGGAAGCTGAAGAAGCTCGTCGTATACACACACATACACATACACACACACACATATACATACACATACATACATACATACATACATACATATATATGAAAAATATTTCAATACAAATGTATTAATTTCCAGCAAAATAAATATTGGTGCCTTGTTGTACCACTCTTCTGAATTTATATATATATACCCTTATAGGGCTTTATTTTGCTGGAAATTAATACATTTGTATTGAAATATTCTTCATTGAT
>NC_068982.1:3121736-3124649 GCF_001194135.2 Octopus bimaculoides | reverse complement strand
ACAAAAGAAAGAAACATATTGTCGAAGTGTAACTCGGAATAAAGCTTGGACTAACACGTCTAGATTATGATTCCCAAACAACTAAATAATAACAATTTATTACTTTAAATTTCAACTAAGTTATTCAAATTATATTTTGTTGCATTTTATGATAGGTGATTTCTCTGAGGTGCACTTTCTAAACTTAATTCATGTGCATACAGACGCAAACATACTCAAAAACAGACACGCCTTCACACATATGAATATGTGCACACACACACACACACACACACACACACACACGTGTGTGTGTGTGTGTAACTTATTGGTATATTGGGTATCTTTCATTGTGTTCATAAAATTAAAACAAAATTTACTGAGCAAAAGAAAATAGGAATTAACAGTAAACCTAATATTACATACATAAACAAATTAACTCAAAATCAGCAATTTAGATTACAGGAATAGTGTAGAAAAACTCTAAATACACTAAGCGATATCTAATATAAATTCTATTCGTTTCGCATTAATTATTAATCTATATTTAACGGAAGCCAGAATTTAATTCAAATAGCTGTCAGTTGAAGTTTGAAAGGAAATATAAAAGTAACGTCTTTAATCTCCCCATCAGTGATTGGGATATTAATATTTAATGAGACTATTATTAAATAGTGTTACATTACTTAACTGTCTAAATCGTAATTAAATTGTCGCTTTATAATTACTATTATTATTTTCCAAGTAGAGGTAATCGAAATGGTAGAGTCTTTGAAGGAATGCAATGCCATTTATAAAGCACTATAACTGCTGAAAGCCAGTCAGCTGTTTAGGTAGGGCAGTAGCGTTAGATAACCGGCTCGAAGTTATTAGATCGGCGCCTTAATATTCTAGGTTGTAATCATACTGTCATTGATTTTGCCTATGCCGATCATCGGTCAACGATACAAAACTAGTCATAAATCACTAATTATGCTAAGATTCATTGAGAGTTGTCTACACAAATACGAAATACGAGTTGTCTTCTTAAAGATTAAAGTAAGCTTTCACTTTGTGCCACACACACAAATATATACAGACACAGATGCAACTATGGAACTAGCTTTTACAAAACACATGCATATATGCCAGCCATAGATATATACATACATATTCATACATACATATTGAAACAAGTTCAGATATATCGTCGTGGCACTCCGTCGGTCAAGACGACGTGGATTCCAGTTGATCCGATCAATGGAACAGCCTGCTCGTGAAATTAACGTGCAAGTGGCTGAGCGCTCCACAGACGCGTGTACCCTTAATATAGTTCTCGGGGAGATTCAGCGTGACACGGGTTGTGACAAGGCTGGCCCTTCGAAATACAGGTACAACAGGAATAGGAAGAGAGAGTGAGAGAAATTTGTGGTGAAAGAGTACAGCTGGGTTTGCCACCATCCTCTACCGGAAACTCGTGGATCTTTAGATGTTTTTGCTCAATAAACACTCACAACGCCGGGTTTAGGAATCGAAACCGCGATCCTAAGAACGCGAGTCCGCTGCCCAAGCCACTTGGCAATTGCGCCTCCTCATATATATGGCTATGATGAATATAGAAAGTGATGTAGAAAACGGAAAAGAGAAAGTGAGTGAAATTTATATACGAAGAAGTCTATTGCCGTTCAAAATCAGCTTGACTGTAGATAACGTTGACTTGCTTACATTTTTGAGAGATTGGCAGGAACTGGATTAGCTTTGGATTCCATACCCATCCATGTATCTAAAAATAAGGTATTAATATTTCGTAAATGAAGACATTATTCTCTTGTACATGAATTATGCCAGCATGTTTTTTTTTCTATTATTTAATGTTGGAAATAAATTCTAAGATTGCATACAGTTTCTGTTTAGTCCCAGATCATTTCTAGTCAAAAGTATTCCAGCTTTGACAAACTCACTTTTGTTTTCGGTTCGGGTAGCTAAGCCTGCATTATCCACTATGTACTCCCTTGTGAATTAAAGTAGAGTACGATACGAAAGAAATTCGGTTGATGTTACCAGCAAACCGTGCAGCGAGGCTGGGGCTTTTCCGTTGACTTTGTGCATTGAAAGAAACGGCAGCGATGTCCACAGTCAAGCACGAACGTCTTCAGGAATTTATCGCGGCTCCATATCTTTTCACAATATCGAAAGCGTTAAACAACAGTAAACCTCCACTTGTAACATTATTCAAACTCTAATCCTCTCCATTGGAATATATAATAAACTTAATATTAATTCTCACATTGGCCGTTTATACAAGGCTGGCAGATACTCTCATTTTACCGATGTTCCTCTCTATTTTTGACAAACACATTTCATTCTCAATCATAGAATCGTTGTTGCCTATTCACTCTTTTGCTGTACAAAATACAACTCGCACTGCTAATTACTTCTTTAGATTCTTACCATTACCGAAAATCATGCTGATGAAATGACTAAATAAGCGTCTAATCATTGCCACTCATAGAACGAAAAAGGGTTCCTTACAGAAGGTGCAAGTTAAGTATCCGTGATGCTTAAACCACACATTAATCATACATTAATCATACATTAATCATACATTAATCATACATTAATCACACATTAATCATACATTAATATTGCCTGGCTTGCAAAAATAAAAATAAGTTTCTAAAGAGAAAAACAGAACAGTCATAAAGTTCGTCTAAACTTTTGTTTAGCGCTGTTTGTGCGCCGCGCTTTCCCGCAGCTCATTTCTATGACCGAACTGCAGTCGTGGATCAAAAAGAGTCCGAGGAAAGGCGTATGGCACCGCGAGTGTCGGGTTGCTCTCGAGGAACTATGCCGCCCAGAGTCGACCTTGAGCGACTTCAACACAACCAAATCATTCTATAAAGGATTAGTGGAGGGGAGGTACGACGACGATCTCGGGGCGAACCTGGGCGAACC
>NC_068982.1:3117495-3121726 GCF_001194135.2 Octopus bimaculoides | reverse complement strand
GTCGACGAGGAAACCTGACCCGCCTGTTCAAGACGACTTTCGGGCCGGCACCTATGGCCAACATCCAGAGATCCCTGGCTTGGCAGTGCTATCGAGAAGCGTTACCACTTCGGGATACGTTCTATAGGTATGGCTCGAGAAACACGGGGCCGACCTGCCCGAGATGCGGTCAGAGCGACGAAACCGTTCTGCACGCACTCGTACAGTGTCCAACCATTTCCGACATGTGGGCCTATGCCGAACGACGTGTGGAATGGGTCAGTGTATCAATCGAGTCTATCGTGAGTATTGTCGCGCCTCCTTCTTTGAAATGGGAAGGGAGAGCCATTTTCATCTTACTTATGGCTATGGCGAAATAGTGTGTATGGTGGACGCGGCTGAAAGGTCTAGAGACAAAGACTTTCCTCTCGGGCGAATCTCTCATCAACTTCTTCAAGTATCACTTGAAGAGGAAGGTGAGAGTAGAGAGGGAAGTTTTTTCTAGTGAATGTTTCAAAAAAAGATGGGTGAATGTAGCATGGATAACACATGTGAATGAGAGAGCCACTTTGAGCATGATCCTATGAACCAAGAAAAAAAGAAGGGAAAAAAGAGAGTCACTTACTGTAATGCGTTTTTTACTTTTGCATGACATTATTGCCCGAGGTTACTGTGGTCTTTTCCGTAGGCTTTTCTTTCCACGGATAAACCTAATTCGTTTCCCCTTTTACACTATGACATTTCTATGATACACGATGCCTACTGATCGGCCCTTTTTTTTAACGATCCCTTTTAATCGAATTTCTAACCCACCTTTTTTTCCTTCTCTTCCCAAAAAGAAAAGCCCTATTTTGTATTTTGTCCCCTCTGAGTTCAACCCTGTGTGGCCAATAAAGAAACATATCTATCTATCTATCTATCTATCTATCTATCTATCTATCTATCTATCTATCTATCTATCTATATATATATATATATATATGCGTGTGCGTGTGTGCATATGTGTGTGTATGTGCATGTGCATGTTTCTGTGTATGTGTTTGTCCCCCTCAACAGCTTAACAAAAGGTTTGTGCAACTGTAAGCCAGCAATTTGACAAAAGAGACCGAAAAAGTAAGCACCAGGAGAAAAAAAAAACGAAAAAAGTTCTGTAGTCGATTCATTTGACTAAATCTCTTGAAGGCGGTGCTCCGGCTAGGCCGCTATCTAATGATTGATGCAAGTCGAAGTGTAAAAAAAATATCAGTTGGAAACTCGCCTTCCGAGAAAGACAGTCCAACAAAATGTCTCAGGAAAGCTCTCAGAATTCCTTCTACGAGAAGACAGAAACCATTTCATCCTCGATGCATTTGAAGGATATAGTTTATTTGTTGGCTGATTCTCAAAACAAATTTTCAAATCTAGGATCTTCTGACAGTCAGATAATTAATTCGGTCGGAGATACAGACAGTGTGAACACTTGGTGTCAATATGATATAGCGATGGCAAATCATGTTGTAGGAGGCAACTATTATTCAAGCAATTACCACGTAGCGATGCGTTCTTACTTTGACCTTATAACTGAAAACCTTTCAATTTAGACAACGGTTCTTTTCTTACTGTTGACTTTTGTACAACGCATGCTTTATAACACTATGTAGTTGGGCTGGGAATACATTTCCTAGATTTTGGATAAAGAAAATATATTTGCTAAGTACACTGAAAGAAAAATGCATAATGTGTCTTATAGGAAACAATGTAACGCTTGCAGCTGTATTATGGGCCCAATAGCCAACAGGTTATGCATTCAATACGAAGAAATTCAATTGGATACGATAAAAGACTCAAAAGCTGAACATATTGTAAAATGCAATTGGGAGAAATTAGTCGACATTCGTCACTTAAAAGACAATATCCGGTCGACTTCCAGTTGGTGAAGTGATAATTACATTTTGCCTTGAAAAATTACAAACCATATTTCATTCGATTTATTGAGAGTACGCGATGGTTTATGTTCTTTATAGCATAATAAATCAGCGAAATAAAAAACTAAAAAACAAAATAAATATTTGTAATAATGGTATTTTGTATAATTTATTTAACTGAACATTTTTAATGGATATAATGGATGTGGAAACAAGAGAAATTGAAGACAGATAGTTTTGACTGCTGTAAAGAAAAAGGCTCAGCTGTGTGCTTTGTTGATTTCGCACGATTACAGAATAATTCGTAATATAAAGAGTCGCTTGATCACGCAAGATGAGGTTAGAATAAAAAAATATCCTATTTGCAGTTAAAAGGAAATAAATAATACAATCATAAGATAGAAAATACAATGTTAAACAAAAATGAAATAATAGCTTGTTCATCACCCTTAAAAAGCAATTTTTACTTTACATGACATAAGATTGCCACGAAATGAAGACACGAATACCTTTATACACTGTTTCAGAAAATATCAAAAGAAAATAAACAGAAACAACTGCAAGAGGAAAAAGAGAGAATATAAAGAAAACGCCGAAAGGACTGCATATTTATATCGACCAAATTTTATTCATTCTCTCCCCTCCTCCTCCGCTATACATGTATATACGTGTGTATGTGTGGCTTTGTAAGTGTGCGTGTACGTTTTGTCTTACAAACAAAAGTAAAATGTCCTCAGTCCTGAAGAAGACTTTGCTGCTATTGAGATGACTAGCCTCCACTATTCAGAAGTTTGGGAATATTGTTGTTTACGTATTTCTGTTATTTAAAACATGGTATTTATAACAAAATATTATCCGTGTCCATGAAAGCAAAATGTTTATAACAGAATCGATGAAAATACGAACAACACACACACACACACAAAATGATGTGTGCATAAAGAAAAGAGCTATCTGTGTATATACATATATGTGTACATGCATGTGTGTACACGAAGAGAAAGGAAGCATTTTAATGAATTTCCTGTACTTCGACCAGCGTTTGTATTATTTAATGTATCCGTTTATCTCCTTATTTATCTACATAGCCACCCACCTCCTATTCATACTTGATTTGCACACTCTTAAGTTGTTTTTATCCTTTCATTTTTTTTATCATCTCTATATTTCAAATAGTTTCTCTCCCGTCGTTAAATATAACACAGTTATTATCTTCAGCTTATTTCTATTTATATTGTTATCTTACTACCCTTATTCAACACCAATATTTTCCCTCCTTATCTTCTCCCTAACTTCCTAATTTTCTCCTCACTTTTCCCCCTTCTTCGGTTATTTTCTATCACATTTATTCTCTGTTCGTTTTTCTCTTTCTTCTTTCTCACATCTTTATATTCCTTTCTCCGTAAACGAAACTACTTTCACATCAACAACACCTCTATCTGCTTACATTCAGATTCTTACATGACTTAAGCTATTCTTTCGAGTCAAGTCTACCATTCCAGGAATTGCTATTTTTCATGAACGTCTTCCAAGATTGTTTTCTTTGTCAGAACCCTTTGAGGTTTCAAGTTTTTATTGAAACTTTTATTATTTTTGTTGTTTTTTACCGTTACGTTTACTTTCAGTATTTTATTGTTGTTATTATTATTTCATCACCGTCTTCATCGCATTGTCCCTTATTCACTCGATCCCTCCGTTTACACACATGGCACTGACATTTGCAGATATTCGCATTTACTAGTCATCTGTGTTTCTCTGTCAAGATTACGACGTCATCCCTCCTACACTCTCCTCTCTGTCTGTCTCTGTCTGTCTGTCTGTATATATCGTTATTCAATGTTACTACCGTTTTAACCACAGGCAGATCTTGCGCCAGCTGGTTATAAGTGCAGCCTGAACTATGTGTGTATTGCAAGTAGGAGAGGCGAACCCCTTCTATCCAGTCGACGAGATAGTGAGACCGACTCGGTTTCGGGCTGTTTCTGCCCATTATAGGTGACCGATAGTCGCTTTGTTTTCTATATATTGCGAGCTGGAGCGGACTCTTGCCATCTCTCTAGCGGTTGGGTGTTAACGACTGAGGATGGGTAGAAATAGTTCGTAACCCAGTCGTTTTCACGATCCAGTCGTGTGCTGGAGGATGGTAGGACTTCGCTCCCCTGGTTGCAATATACAGCGGGTGCAGGCTGCATCTATCATCAGCTGGCGTAAAATTTGCCTGGATTTAAAACAGTAGTAATGTCGAACAGCCATATTAATGTAGCAATTAACTTGTCAGTATAGTTACTACTCTCATCTCTTATTGAATGAGATTTTCCAATCTTGTTATATATATATATATATATATA
>NC_068982.1:3115900-3117395 GCF_001194135.2 Octopus bimaculoides | reverse complement strand
ATCGAATGGTCTTCTCACTTCGACAGCTACAGAAGAAGTGCCGAGAGCAAAGGCAACCACTCTTCATCATCTTCATCGAAATCACAAAGGCTAGAGGAGAAGACCTAGTCAATAGAGACAGCCTGTTCAAAATCCTTGCCAAGATTGTTTGTCCTTCAAGACTCCTCAGGATTGTCCAGTCGCTTGACACCGATATGAAAAGCGTCGTTCAATTTGCTGGCTCTTCTTTTGAGGCATTCATCATAGGTAGCGGCGTGAAGCAGGGGTATTTGCTTGCCCCCATCCTGTTCTTCTTCACAGTTATACTGAAACACGCATGTGAGACATCAACCGATGGTGTTTACATTCACACCAGATCAGACAGTAAACTGTTTAGTTTGTCGAGGCTGAAATCAAAATCCACGTTGCGCCAGGTACTTAAAAGAGAAATGCTGTTCGTGGACGACGCAGCACTGACAGCACACTCTGAGGAGCAAATGCAGCACATGTGGACACATTCTCAAAGGCTTGTCAGGAATTCAGCATGACTATCAGTCTGGAGAAGACCAAGGTACTGAGCCAAAGTGGTTAGCAACCCTCACCATCACCATCAGCAACTACAAGTGGGGGGTTGTTCATTAATTCCGCTACCTCGGCTCCACCATTTCTGACGACCTCAGCCTGGACCCTGAGATCAGTAGGCGAACTGGACAAGCATCCTCCACGTTTGCCAGACTCACAAAGAGAGTCTGAGTAAACAGAAAACTGACCGCAAACACCAAGATTGCTGTCTACAAGGCGTGCGTCCTCAGCACACTACTTTACGGCAGTGAGGCATTCAGTCTCTTCTCTAGACAGGAGCGGCATCTCAGCGTCTTCTACCTTCGTTATTTGAGACGCATCTTTGAAAGCAAGTCGACCGACCGCATCACCAGCACCGAGGTCATCAACCGCGCCAACGTACCCCTAATACTCACCCGACTACAGCAGCGTCGCTTGCGCTGGCTCGGTCATGTACCTCGCATGTCGGACGGGAGGATCCCAAAAGATTTCCTCTGTCTGGAAATGGTCACCGGCACAAGAGCACCAAGACGACCATACCTTCGTTTCAAGGACGTCTGCAAGAGAGATATGAAGTGAATAAATCTTGACGTCCTGAGATGGGAGTTCGATTCCACAAATGATCACCCACGCTGGAGACTGTGAAAGGAGATGAAGCGAAGGCAAGAAAAACAGGAACTCGCTTCAAAAGAAGACTGCGGTCGATGGAAGAAAAAACCCCAATAAGGCCAGCAGAAAGCTCCTTCAAATGCAGTCCCTATACCCGTGACTACCACTCCTGTGTGGGCCTCTGCAGCGACATCATCAGCTGACACGATTTCTTTGGGCGCAAATCCACAGTCTCTCGAGATGGAAAGATGCCTACTACTACTACTACTACTACTACTACTACTACTACTACTACTACTGTTGATGTTGTTGCCGCTGCTGCTACTACTACTACTACTACTACTAC
>NC_068982.1:3113545-3115890 GCF_001194135.2 Octopus bimaculoides | reverse complement strand
TACTACTGTTGATGTTGTTGCCGCTGCTGCTACTACTACTACTACTACTACTACTACTACTACTACTACTACTACTACTACTACTACCACTACTACTGCTGCTGCTGCTGCTAACTACATACACATATATACCTATATCTACATGTGTATATGTACATATAACTCTGTATATATCTATGTGTACCTGTATGTATGTACACACACATACGTACACACACAGACACACGGACAAACAGCCACAGACATAGACACATAATCTTTGGAAGGCGTTTATAAATATTTTAATGCATCGCTACACGCGTTTCTACAAATTATATGTTTCTAAATATCATAGTCCGTATTCTTGGGATGATTACAGTGCAGTCGATAGTATTCCTGGAATCAGGTAAATCATAG
The DNA here is from genome assembly GCF_001194135.2 of Octopus bimaculoides. Lineage (NCBI taxonomy): Eukaryota > Metazoa > Mollusca > Cephalopoda > Octopoda > Octopodidae > Octopus > Octopus bimaculoides. Next base: position 3,115,494 of record NC_068982.1, on the reverse strand, counting down.
TTATGCATTCTTGCCAGTTGGCGTCATTAGGCTGTAAATAGCATCTACGTGCTACACACCTCACAGCAATCAGTAGGTGAGTTAAATGTGTAGCCCTATATTCGCACTAACTTACCTCAGTAAAAAACTTAGAGGCCCATGCGTTCCAACCGTAACTACCCCACTATTTTCTGGCATTGGCATTGTATATCGCATATTATGTTAGTTATGTAACAGAAATGATTTAAATGCTGTAAGGTGTAATTCAAGGGAGATTTGGCTGTTATTTCTAGCAAACAAATAGATCACATAAAAGCAATCTTGTTGATTCAGAGAGTGAAATGTATAATTGTCTGTAGCAAATCCTAGCAGGAATAACGATTGCTTTTTCGAAACTGATTTACTTTTGCTATACTTTATCAAAATAAAGTCTGAATGCTCTACATCTAAGAAGAAATAAATTATCTTAATTATATATAATTCTTAAAATAGAAACATCGTTGCGAGAAAATGTCACGAAATCACGAGATGAGCCTAAGACTTTTCCGTTTTATATGTCGGCATCCTAAAAAAAGAGCTTTTTTGTGAACAGCATTGTTCTTTACATGTATTCATGTATATCATCATATCAGAGTAAGATCTTACAGTTTATATAAAGTATTTCTATAGATGTATGTTATTGCTATAGGAAATCTAATAAAAGACATTTAACAAGGCAAAATATGGGTAAAAATACAAATCTATTGAATAAAGGGGTGGGGTAGGTTATGGAGTTCCAATCGTGATCCCAAATATTGAAATTTACTTTTATATTTCCATAAATTTATTCAATATTATTTGAAGTCAGAAACGTTGTATAAACCCATTCTACCTTGCTAAAGGCTTTTCAAAATTTGCTTATAATTAATTAGATAACAATTGAACTTAGTGTGTAGCTATTTTTATACATTATATGATGAGGCGATGATATTATATATATATATACATATATATATATATAATTAAAAACACAATCGAAAGAGCTACTATTATGATACCTGAACAGACATATTTATAAAATGCGCCATGTGTCTTAAAGCAATCGTTCAGGCACTATTTATGAGTTATGTACAGTTTTTCAAACACAAGGACGCTGGACAATAAGAAAATATGAAAAAAAACGTGGAAAAAACATGAAGAAGATTGATGAGTATGTGTGCCTGTGTGTGTGAGTCTGTGCGTGCATGTGGCCCATATCAAATTTCAACACAATATTTGGAGAATATCTGACAAAAAATCAACGCAAATATTTGCATGTGTGATGACCCGATTACAGCTATTAATGTTTTATGACTGTCTTTTCCTTAATTTCAGCCCTCCTGTTCCCCTTCTTCTATCGAATGCCTCCCTCCTTTATTCTTTCTATCTACGTCTCCTCTTTTCTTTCCTTCACTTCACCTTAGTCCCTCTCTTCCAAATCATCACTTCCCTTTTCTTCTTTATCTCTCTTCCAATTGTCTCACTTCATTCCACCCATTGCTTGTACCATTCCTTCAGTATTCTGCTTTGTTATATTCAGAAATGGCTCTGACGAGAGTAGCATTAATGATTTTAGGTTCTGCAGTTGTTCTCAACCGATTAATGGGCCTCAAATGAGGATGCGCATTATCAAACCCCCTTCTTCAACGGAACCGACTACAGTAAGTTCACTTTAGAAACAGTAGGAAGCAGCCAAGCTAGAAACCATGCAATAGAAATAACAAGTGAATATTTAAATTAAGTAGTTTGCATCCCAACCATGTATCCCCGGGTTCGGTTCCACTGCGTGGTACTTTGGGCAAGTATCTTCAACTGTAATCCCGACTGGACCAACACCTTGAGAGTGGATATGATAGACAGAAACTGAAAGAAGCCCGTTGTATCTATCTATCTATCTATCTATCTATCTATCTATCTATCTATCTATCTAATTTTATACACTATCATACACT
>NC_068982.1:3105016-3113439 GCF_001194135.2 Octopus bimaculoides | reverse complement strand
TATACATATACCACGCACATGCACACGTACGCACGCGCATATACATGCACTGTGCGTTGAGTTATCAGTGAATATTTACGTTTGTACAAATAATAGACATCCACGCGGTCAGCCAATACATTAGGTTGAAGAATAAGCAAATAGCATGTAAAATATAGTTTTTCTAAACCAATAAATTCTTGAATTTGGGTGACGTTGAAAGTATAAAAGTAATTTGATTTGTGTCACGCATCTATAAGATTAGAAGATGGAGAATTAAATTTGACTATGATTGCTAACCGAATTCTGAAATTGTCAATTTATATATTACTCTAGTATTCCGCTTGCCAGAAGACCGTATCTTAATAACACGAGATATTGCAAAAGACAAGTTCTATTTGTAGCAGAAACTAAAAGAAACACAAGCACACATACACACACAAGTATACATATACGTGTGTGCGTGAGTATGTGTGTGTCGGAGAGAAAAGAAAAAAAATTCTCTACGTAAACGACTTGAAAATTCCCATGCGGATAATTCGATATTGCTAAACTCAGTTTCGCGCGAGGCAGACTTATTAATAGCTGTGCAACCGTGACCATACTTACCGATTCATTCTCAGTATCTCTAGAATTAAGTTATACAATGTTTCCAAACGTGATCTGTGGGCCATTTGCCCACTACTTCTTCGACTTGGTATCTTGTTCTAGTGCTCAAAGCTTTCCTTCTGGGTAGCACGCGTTCTGATAGCTTACGTTATCAAATACACAGATGATTTCCTTCATGGTTTGTTATCGAATATAATTATTTAGAGGCGAATAAAAGTGGTGGGGAACGGAATTTAAATTAACGTCTCATTACAACGTCAATATACAATTAATTATGATTAAAGTATTTGCAAGCGATATATGAAAAATGACCCAGCATATTTCAATGAAAAAGTTGACATTAATTCTACAATGAAAGAGCTCGAGTTAATATTCTTATTGTAACAGATTATGGAAAACCTAATAGGAGATACATACCTGAATTGGAAATAAATTGATAAAATAGGAATTGCTTCTTAGTTTTGAATAATTTATCAATTTGCCTTTGAATGTCATCAGGTCTAAAATGAAATTAGCGGTTCAAGTACAGTAACAACTAATTTGATGTAGAATTTTGAATATCATTCACTAATTTAATCGGCTTAATTTCCTACATCAATGACAACAATTCCAAATACACACATTTATATTATTTTCAATTTCATATAATATCGATATTCACAAGAAAGTGCTGTCTGTTTTTAGGCGTAAAGAAGCCCTTCATAAAAGCGTTAGTTTAGTTAGGTTTACTTTATTCTGATGTTATATATTAGTTTATTCAGTATGAAAACATTACGTTTTAGCTATTTCGGCAAGTATGGAAGATATCACAGAACTTGTTTCCGATTATTCTGATAATCTGCCAAACATAACATGAATGCCGAGGGAGAGATAAAACCATTCCTAAGTATGTGCACGATATTCTACCTTTGTCAGCGAGAGAAAATAGGAATATTTTGAGAATAAATTAATTTAATAGCGTTCAATGACTAATAATATTTTCATTTATCATATAAGATGAGGTAAGAAGCTTAGTAGCTTCTATCTTCACTTCAATGTAATAGATGACTTGTTAAGTGACAGCTAAGATTTAGCAACACGTCAACAAAAATTATTCTCCGAGTAACACTCGTAGATAAAGCCATCATTTTCTCCCCCATTTTGGTTTCAATTTCACGCTCTATACACGCAAAACAAAATCACTCATACCAAATTACTTAATCGAAAATGTCTCAAAAACATTCTAACTTATCTTCAAGGCAATGATGCCTCGTTTCCTAGCATTATATCCATTACCACAAAATATGGCTAAGCTCTTTCTCTCTCTCTCTCTTTCACAGATATCTGTGTGGGCGTGAGTGTAAGTTTCTATGCAGAAATATTAAGGCTACCGAAAAATAATGTCGCAGTTCATGTAATAAGTTCAAATCAGCATCAAACTTATCGAAAACATATTTATCCATTTGAAATATAATCGCCATCGTTAGCAATAACATTTTCCAACCACGAAACCTGTTTTCTGAATCTTCGGGCAAAAAAAAAAAAAATCCAATTCTTTACACGAGAAATGTGCTTGGAGCACAGCTTCTGAATGTTTTTCGATTGGAAGGTGAAAATCTGATGGTGTGAGGTCTGGTTAGAAGGGAAAGTGAGATAGAATGTCCCAGCCAAATGAATTGATTTTCTCTTGGATTAGCTTCACTGAATGTGGTCTTGCATTCGTGTGGCCCTTTTCTGGATATGGTTTAGTATGGCTCTGTGCATAATTGCTGGTCTACCCAAGATATAGGAGCATTGCTCCAGTATGGACTTTGTGGATTCTCATCAGGTGTTTAGTACTGACATATTATTTAGTCCTCAAGAAAATGTCTAATCTTTGGGAAAAATTCCTAGCTATACATATGGACGTGCTTTGCCAGGAGAGATCTTCGGCCCAATATTTGGAGCGAGGTAGAGGGTACTAACAAGGTGCCTTACATGTTGCTTCGGGTGTGATGGGAAGTGCTTTGTTGATATGCGTAGGGCTTAAGATTTATTTTGGCTGTTAAAAGAATCGAGGTTAGTATGGTCGCACTGAAAGATTCTCTCCAACTCTCCATTTATAAAACCAATTCATAGTTGTCATGAGTTGTCGAGGTACTTGGGTAGAATCAAGGGTCATGTTGTCTGAGTTAGTTTGAGGGTTTTGAATGTAGTGGTAAGTAGGTCGAGGAATAGAATCGGAGACAAAATCGCGTCAGGGGAATTGATCGAGAATTGGACAGAATGAGTTCCGTCAATACAGAGACTGCGATGGTAGGAACAAATAAGAAGCTGCCGGTCCAAGATTTGAAAAACAGACGAATTCTTATATAGGAAGATTTTAAATAAGGGGTTTGCAAGCCAGTTACGGTTCGTGGTTTAGCTGATGTTTAGAGTAAAAGTATTGCTCGCACCAAGCTTCTCTAAATCGATAGCCTATTGGTCCCTAAGGAGAAAGATAAACATTCAAGGTTTTGGAGAAGTTCGTTATTAATGATTGATGCCCAAATGTTAGAAATAAGAGGAACAGTGCGATATTTCGCTTGTCAAAAGGGTTTGTCTTTCTTTGGAATGGGAATCACCGAAATAGGATTCCGATTGCCAAGGTCATGGGCGTTGTTTCTTCCAAGAAACAGAAAGTATTTGAGTCCTACACCTGTGTCTGCGAGGTGGAGAACTAGTGGTAGGTTTTAACGAGGTAGATCAAGGTTATATAGAGTAGAGTTAGGTTGAAAGGAGAAGCGTTGAACATGGTGTACTACTTGCAGGACCGTTTCAGAAGAGGAGTAAAAGAAACCCCACAATGATTGCAGAATGTTTTTAGCAAGGCCCTAAAAAGTTCGGATGCAGCGTAGAAAAGGGAAGGATTGTGGAGATGTGTGATGTACAAGATGTTTATGATGGATCAGAAGTACACCATGTATGGTGGCCTGTATGATATAAAGATGGCGGAATTCTGGGCAGACGGTTGACTTGAAACGCAACAGAGTTGGTGGAAAAGACTGGAACTCACTTCGCATTGAAATTTAGATTAGACAATGGAAAATACTCATAAATGGTCAGGGTCAACTTGACATTGGGATCGGATATTAGAACGGGCTTGAAAATACTTTCCTATGCATTTGTATTCGTCTGCTATCCCAGCTACGCTTCGTAAATTTAATTTTGTCATAGATTTTGTTATCCTTCCCTTTCTGATCACTGTTTTGGTTTCAAACTTTCAAATGCTCAAACATGGTTCGCTTTCTCCTTCACAAATAATAGATTATGTGCGTTTAAAGATAATTAAATTTTGACAACATTCCCTTAAAATAAGCCAATTAAATCTATTTGACGATTTGCCAGAGAGTATCGCCTTCGTGCTTACTATGTTTAGCTGCTTACTTTCTATTTATGATCAAAATATTTTCAATTAAATTTTAATTTTATTCAATCATATAATATCTAGTTGCTTTACTAGTAACGATTAATTAAATTCAAATTTTTAACGATTTTCTATAGAATATCACACATCCGTATTTTGAAAAGCCACACAGAAATTTTATTACGTAAATTCGAAATAGAATTAGAAGTGAAACACTGATCATGTTTCACTTAAATGATTTATTTCTAATTTTACAATTTAAGTTTGTAAATAAGCACAACTAACAATTAGCATAAATTCTTGGATGTCTATGGATTTTGCATATATGACTCATCTTTCTGAGAAATAATTGCTTTTCTGAACAGATCAAGTTTTCAGAAAGTTTAGTATTTTCAACATCTATTATCTTACAAAAATATTTTGTTTACATTTATAAATTATGAGATACAGTCTTGTAATTTTTAAAATGCGTGACAGTTACCACAATTTGATGTAATTCCAATGCATCAAAACCACGGTATCGCAGTATCGACCAGGCAATAGGATGTTGTTATGAATCGCTGGTCACAATGCGCTTCACATTTTTGCAGCTTTCGAATGTGCTGGTCAGGCGAGTTGACCAACAATGATCAGGGACTCATTACCCATGGACAGCTGAATGGATTGGAGCAACTTGGAATGAAGTGTCTTGCTCAACAACACGGCGCTCCGGTTGGGTTCGCATATCGAACCGATGATCTAGCGATCAGGAAAACAAGACCCTAGCCTCTAGGACACACGCCTTCAAGCATCAAAATAGAAATTATATTTTTGGCTGCTTTATACATGTTGGACCCTCGCCCTCGCATCATCAGGTATTGTCTCACCGTTCATCATTCAAGGCGGAGAGTAATCGAGAGAGCCACAAACTTGCAAACGATTACTGTCCCGAATTTGAAGTTCAGCACCAGTTATACGATCGAATCCGTTATTTTTTTGTATTATGTTCACAACAACTTCTTTGTGTTGGATTAACTTTCGATTTCTAAAACGATAACTATCCTCCAGCAAAATACTAGAGAGATCTACATTTCCCCATCATCCAGAAGAAAGTTCCAAGTCTGCTAGAGACGGGTTCGAAAGCTGATGTCTTCGCCAGTTTCATACGAGAACTCATGACAGTTAACTTCATATATTTATTTCTTTATTGCCCACAGGGGGCTAAACATAGAGGGGACAGACAAGGACAGAGAAACGGTTTTAATCGATTACATCGACCCCAATGCAATACTGGTACTTATTTAATCGACATCGAAAGGATGAAAGGCAAAGTCGGCGAAGTTTGAACTCAGAACGTAACGCTAAACGAAATACCGCTAAGCATTTCGCCCGGCGTGTTAACGATTCTGCCCGCTCGCCGCCTTAGATTGTTAACTTATACTAGATATGAGGATACTTCAATAGATCTTTTATCTTTGCCCCTCCTTTTGCGGCACAAGTATCTCCATGTTTCTATACTAATAATCGATAATGTTTTGATGTGTAGATCGGTATAAGTTTTCCCTACCTGAGTAGATGGGTTCCATTCTGTATGAAAGAAGGAAAATGAAACAGCAACAACATATTGAAGTCATTTTAATCAACAATGCAACGACTGCAGTGCACTTGTTTAATTCGCGCATAGAAACAAGAAATTCAGATAGACGTTTCTAATTTTGCAAACACGAATCAAGATACAAACACAACTTTCTGCCGGTAACATTCGTTGATAGAAAACATTTCTAGTTGCAATGTTTCATTTAATCTTTGCCAGGCTCCATAAATTCATGAGAAATGAAACTTATTTAGTTTGACTGTTGAGCGTTTATTCAATTACATGTATTCTATTAAACTTAAAGCTTCTGTACGTGTGAAGTAGAACGGCAACAGTTTATGTGGCAGAATGTAAGAGGTTGAGACTTACATAGAAACCCAGTCTTATTGTTGAACGTCTGTAGCAAAGATATTTGAATGTAAAGTTGTTTGGTTTATACATATACGCACACACACACACACACACATATATATATATATACGCACACATATACGCACACACACAGACATTATATTTATACACATATATGTATGATATATATATATACATACATTATTTACATTTGACGTATATTTGTCCTCATCTTGTTTGTTGTTAACACACTTTTGGCTGATATACCCTCCACCTTAATTAGGTGTCTTGGGGAAACTTCGAACCTGGGTTCTCATTTCTAAGGTATTTTTCGATGTTATTATTATTATTATTATTATTATTATTCAGGGCACTGTATGGAATCGATCTCTAAATCTTGGGGTTAGTAGCCCGCGCTCTTAACCACTACGCCATATGCCGTGGGCAATTATGGAGTGAATTTTAGGGTTTATAAATCCAATATTTTCCTATCCTTTCTTAATACTGGTTCCCATATGCTATTCATGTCTGTACTCGGTCAAATGTAAATGATGTAAATAATGTACATAATTCCTCATCTCTGAAATATAAAACTGTATTATATATATATACATAGTTGAAAGAAACATCGGACGTAGAAAGTTCAGGAGCTACTCAAATACTTTGCAAACTCTAAATCCAATTCAATGCTGGAAACGTTTCCGCATCAGAAGATATCTGAAGATCCCCAGTGCTTCTCCCCTCTTAGCCTCTACACTTCGGCTGAATATGGTGACGAAGACTGAAATAATTTTCGCCTGCAGAAGGGTTCCACTTGCGATCTTTTATTAAAACATAACCACACTGAGCTGGATTCAGGTGTTATACCTATTTCCTTGGTGGCTTTCTTCAGTTGTTGGTGCTTCAGACTAATCGTCTGCAAGAAATAGCGTACAGATCTAGCTGGAAAGTTAAGTTGTGGCTGTTGCCTTCAATAGGAAATGCGGCCGAGTGCCATCCCTTGACCAAGGGTCTCGGTGACCATGTGCTTACATTTGGTTTTTTGTCGCTGGCGAGAAATATCGATTCTGTCGTATAACGACACAATAAGTTATATCACGATGATTGCTTTTGCACTTTCGGACAGTTGGAACATGTCTGGCTACATGATGTTACCAGTATCTGTTCTGAGGAGATGAGTTTGCACTTCAGGTCTACCTGCATCTGATAATCTGAGGCTGGATTGAAAATAGAAAACGAGACCGCTGCCAACGATTTCGTCTCAGTAGCCTTGTCATCTTCCGTTAAGAATCTGATATCCTTGGGCGGTGAACGCTATTTTTTAACCTTAACTCTTTGCAGGTCTTTCCACTTGGCGTGGCGGTTTCTGGAAGGGTCTTACTCTACCTCCACTGGTATTGGTCTTCTCCCAGTGTCCTAGGACATCCGGTGAAAATGTGGTTCAGTGTTGTTCTACACCGCTTTACACTGCTCTACACCGCTCTGCACTGCTTCCAGGATGGCCCTTCTTTGCTCCATATTTTAAGATTATTTGGGGTTAACACGAGGTCAGCCATTGCACGAAAGAGGAAGGAAAAACTTCCCTGGTCAGTTCCTTAGAGCTACTTCCTGGACAGTGGTACTACCGTATCCATTGTCGCTGGCCGGCAAGCTCTGACGATGTCAGCTGGTGATCATTCTCTGTTGAATCGCAGATTCTTTGCTCTTTCAACTCTCTTCTGTTCCATTAACTGATGTTTTCCGCCTCCTGGCTCCGTCAAAGCCAAATCCTATCCGTCCTTGACAGACTACAACAACTATATTCCAATGCTTCCAGGATGTTTCTGCTTCCTTCATAGCTTCCTAGGTTTCCACTTTTTTGCCGTACTTTATTGTCTTGTCAGCATGTCTGACTCTTTTATCTCATCCTCAGACAGAAGCAATGTCCTGATTGATCTTACCATCATGGCCTTGAATTCCTCTAACGCAAGTGAAATTGGAAGGTGGAGCTTAGATGTCTTGCGGTACAGACTGACTGGGCTTAAAGTTGGAGCAAAGTCCAGTCACTTTCGCACGAATTTCCTGCACAGTCTCCCCATTATCCCGACTCGAATCATGGCAAAGTCATACAGCAAAAATGACCCCTGCAGTCTGGATATGATGCGATACTGAAAGAAACATTCGGTTAATCTTCTGAGTAGCTGGCTTCTAACCTCCTGCTTAACCTATGGCTTACTTAGCTGTTCATTATTCTATAAGCAATGTGATTAATATGTAGAAATTTTAATCTCTATGTTATAAAGAGGTAGAACTTATGAACTGTGTTTATAAATATTTCTTCAATTTCGCTTAAGACGTGGATATTTAATTGTATATCATTTTAGGCCTCTGGATATATGCGAAATTAGATCATTATAGATGTGTGCATATATTCATGTATCTAAATAGGAAAAAAGTAAAGTTTAATTTTAAAAGAGATTTAGATATTACACATTTATTAAATATACATATGTATGTATATATATATATACATATGTATGTATATATATATATATATATATTTATATA
>NC_068982.1:3104260-3104983 GCF_001194135.2 Octopus bimaculoides | reverse complement strand
ATATATACATACATACATGACACATTTATTTATATAGTTCAAATTTACAGGAAACAAAAGACGAAGAGAGGTGTTGGAGTAACAAGCAGGTGTATTAGTTTAACGCTCGGAAAAAATGGGAAAGTATTTTACATTGCGAGCCTACGCTCTTCAACAGGAAGGAATACGAGGAGAAAAGTGGAGGGAAAATGGAAGAAACGGAGAATAAAATGTGAAACGTTCAACGGTCCAACATGGCGAGATAACTGTATACACACAGACATACACACACATATATATATACAGACACAGGGAGAGGGAGAGAGAGACGAGGTAAGTGTGTTAAGCAGTGATATGTATATAAATATAAATATACGTATATATATTTATATATATATATTCTCTCATTCTTTTTTATTCTTTTAATAGTTTGTCATCTGACTGCGGCCATGTTGCAGTACCACTTTTAATCGAACAATTGGGCCCCAGGACTTATTCTTTGTAAGTCCAGTATTTGTTCTATCGGTCTCTTTTTATCGAACCACTAAGTTAGAGGGACGTAAACACGCCAACATCGGTTGTCAAGTGATGGTGCGTGGACACACGAACATATGCACACACACACACACACGCATACATACATACATACATACATACATACATACATACATATACATACACATATATATATTGGGTAAACTGGCAATATGACCATCCCCAAGTACAACAACATATATATATATA
>NC_068982.1:3093012-3104250 GCF_001194135.2 Octopus bimaculoides | reverse complement strand
ATATGGTTGGTAAGCAAGCTAATTTATTTCATTTTATTTGCGGGCTGGACAAACACATTAATGAATGAAAATGAAATAAAATGAATAGATGAGAGACGAAACCCAACACCCGCTGATTGGATTTTTCTCGAAAACATATTTTCTTTGTTTTTAAATCAATATGAGGTTTCAATCCTCTTACAAAAAGGAGGCACTAAAAACACACACACACAATTGAGGTTTTAAACCACTATAAGTAATGCGTTTAAATTAAATAGGATGACGTTTCAAACCCTTTTACTATTTAATACTAACGAGGCTTTTCCACCTCATACTCATCAATATATCCATCACTACATCCATCATTATTTTCATTGTCGCTTATGGTCCCGTACCCCGCCATTTCCCATGCCTCATTCATGTACAAAGCACATGTCATGTTAGGGCCACCCGGCAATATGCGACATTCCTCTTTTAGTCTTTTCAGGTTTTCCTACAAGGAAAACCTTATGACCTCCACAGCTATCTGCGGAGGCCATTCGGGATCCCGTGTGCAGGCTATATCTACTGTCTCTTTGTGTTCCTCCACTATTTTTTCCACCTTCCGACCCTTGTAGAAGAAGATAAGTAATTCTTCATCTTTAAGAGTGGGGGTCGTTTCTTCCCCCGTCGGTGGCATAATTCCCACCGACGAAGGCTCTTCCCTCGCCAGTGGCACAACTTCCACTGACGGATCTCCGGGACATCCAGACGACACATCATCGTGCACCTGCAATGACCCGTCCTTTTTTCCTTTTCTTCCTGACTTCGGGAGAGTGGAGCTCTTCCGCTTTGTCGGGAGTCTCTCCCTCACTTCCAGAAGCCTTAGGGTCCTTCGGCGGGCAACCATTGTTGCCCACTTTTTTCCTTTTTGATCCTTTTTCGGTTGAGGAGGCTGAAGTCTCCTCAACCACATCCACCCCTCCCTTTGACCGGGTAGGGGAGGTGGCTTCCAGTAACTGTTCCAGGACCTTACCATGGTCCTGGGGGCAGTTCTTTTTGATGTAGCCTGGCTCCAGGTAGGAGTGTCCTTCGGGGGTGGGGGCGTCCCTCAAGTATCACCGGATACCTGCAGCCAGCCATTTAAAACAAATCTGGAAAAACCAGATCTGTTGCGGCCGATGGGATCCACAGGGTCAAAACTGTTAACCAGGTTTCGAGCACTGGGCTGCAACATGAGTGTAAATGTGCATTTCATGCACAGTCACCTGGACTACTTCCTTGAAAATCCTGAAGCAACAGTGATGAGCAGGGAAACAGTGTCCGTCAAGACATCGAGAACATGGGGACTGGGTACCGAGGCAGGCGGAACACCAACATGACGCTGTCTACTCCTGATCACTGCAAAGAGACTGTCATGGTGCTATTTAGTCGCATAAAGCAGCAAAGGGCATGTTCATTCCTTGAGTAGTTCAAACTCCAGTTTGACAGAAATATTTATTCTAAGATGTGTAATTAAACATTTTGTGTAATATATCTGTTAAACAATAAAAAGTACTTCTTGGTTTGTGTCCGTTTCTTTTTTCAGTCTTGCATTTAATGGCAAAATTGATATATTTTGGTCAAAAATGAATTCCTGTTTAACAAAAAAACTTGACGTGATAGAAATTTTATGGGGTTATTTCTGAACCCAACACCATCAAATTAAGTAGGACTAATTGTATAAAGCAAGACGACTAAATTTTTTTTTTTGAAACGTTCCCTAGTGTTATGAGGTAAAGAACAGACTAGCAAAAAGCTAATACCTAGAGCCAGACAAGCGAAACGTGTGAGTGAAAATGTCGTAATGACAATGAAACGAAAGTTTATAAAGTGTCACAGAAAAATAAACGAAAAAATAAGCGTGCGACGCCGATTTTACGATGCCTGTTGTATGCATAAATGCATGCGAACGTGGAAGTATGAATATATACATATATGTATAAATATGTGTGCGTTTGCCGGTGTGAGTGACGACATGTATGTTTGTATGTAGTGTACAAGAGGAAGAGATAAAGAAAGGTTTCAAATTCTGACGCAATTCTCCTTCCTTCCTTCCTCAACAATCAGATCTTACGTGATAATGGAAGGTTAGTACTTTCCTTAGTTTGATATCGGCACAAATATTCCCATTCACCCTTACTACAATACATGCTTCATTAATTCATGTCTGCAATATACCATCATTAATGAGTATAACGTCGATGGAATCCACCATTGCGAGATTGCTTGTTCCTTTTCGTTTTCATCTTTCAATTCTCCTTCCCTCTGTTCTCTCTTTATTTCCCCCATTGCTGTGTCTCTTATAACAACGCATTGTTAACATAGACTGTTCTGGAGAGCTCTGACTTCTAATCCAGATTGACTGCCTGTAGAGTAGAGAAACGTATGTGGAACCATTAAAAACCGGCAAACATGAACAAACATGAACAAGCATGCACTAATTACTTGCATTTAAAATGTTTCAGAAGGGCGGAGGAAGAGGTAAGGAATAATAGGAGAATGTAAAGATACAGAAGAATACAATAGGCAAAACTAAGCGCAGTGATATTTCTATTCCATTCCCTGCGTGACTAAATACAAGCGCAGAAACAATATGTAATATTTAATTGGTTGTCTCCATGGATGTCAGTATAGTTTGATTAATGCCATTTTACTCTTTCTTTTCGTTTCTGTTCTTTTTTCTATTATTTTGTTTTAATTTCTTATATATTTCCTATAGTAAATGAAAGTGAGAGACTAAGAAAGAGAACCGAAAAGCCAGAGTGATATATAGATCTGTACGATACATATATAGATATACAGACAAATAGGCAGAGAGAGAGAGAGAGAGAGAGAGAGAGAGTTGTTGTGTACGTGAACGTTAACAATTAGATATAACTAATAAATGAGATAAAAGCCAACCATAGACATAGTTAATAAATTAACTCTAGTGAAAATAAGTGTCGGTAATGAATTGTTAAACATAAAATCAAACACAAAAATACATACAACAAAAAGTACAGAAACAAATGAATAAAAAAAACAATATTACAGCTACAAAAATAACTGCATTAAGACAACAAATTAAACAATATTTAAATCAAAATTTCTATGTTTTGTTTTCTACTTTGTTGACGCCTTCTACACAGCATTATCAATATTTTGTATGAGAAAAATCGATTATTTTGTATATAATTGCTATGTTTCCACCACTTTAAAGATTCAATAGCGCAACAGAGGAGGAAAACAGACTGCTTAGTTGCAAATTGCAAAGGAAAGACGGAATAAAATTTATACATAATTTTATAAAGGTTTTATTTTTACATTGCTTCTTCTTTATACTCTTTCTGTGTGCTGTCTCTTATAGTGATTATCTTCCAGCGTGTCTAGCGCGTCGTCCACAATAGCAATTTCCAATACAAACCTTGCTAGAATTAAATGGTTTTCATAGTCTTTTCTCTCCTCTCACCTTTCATTGTCCCCCCCCCCATCACATTCTATACACCTGTCAATTGCCTAAAGTTGTTTCATACGTGTATATGTGATATATCAATGTGACAATTAAAGAAATATATGTTGTCTTCTAATCATCAGTATTATCTCCGTCGTATTTGACGTCTCTATAACTATTGCTACCACTATCACTATGATCGAAAGATGTCTCTAACCATGCGGTGCATAGGTGCAAATGTGATCTGTATTTATAGTCGTCTTACTTAACCAAGCTACTAAAAATAGCACCGAAATGACTGAGAGAAGATAACTCAGGTGCACATTCTATATACTAAATAAACACTGAGATAATCAAAGGAGATAATTCCTGTAATATGATATAACCAAACGCTTTCAAAAACAAAGAAAATTAATTTAGGGATTGATATAGGCATGTAAGTGATGAAAGCAGCGCGTTTCGATCTTGTCAGATTTTATCATCGAATCATATTCAGTTGAATTAGTAAGAATTTGATGTGATCAGTATATACAGAAATACACTTCTAAGTAGTGGCAGTGAGGGAAAATCCTTTTTGTGTGTGTGAAGCAGTAAAAAAATGAGTGAAGGATTAAAAAATCTTTTTAGAGAAGAAAAATTGGAGATTGTAAAAGATAAAGATTGTGGTAAAAGTTGAGGATGATTGTAAGAATCCGAGAAGAGCATAAAAGTAAAAGAAGAGAGTGAAAGAGCCTAGATGCAGGGAGGTAAGAAAGGTTTGTGTTAATTCATGTGTGTAAACGATAGAAGGAGTGTAAGCACACATTGCTTTCTTTATTTCTTTTTAGAGATTGGGAAGCGACCGGAAGTGGATTTGATTCAACAACCCCGGAGGCGACGAGTCGAAAAGGTAAGAATAAGAAGAGGTTCTATGCGTGAATAAAAAGTATTTTTTGCCAAAGAATGAATCTGTGTGCGTGCGTGCGTGTGTGTGTGTGTGTGTGTGTGTGTGTGTGTGTGTGTGTGTGCCAACGAGTAAATATGTGTGTTTGTGCATCGCAGTCACAAAGTGGTAGATGAATGGTAGTGTGGAAAGGTGTACTATTAGCATGTATGTATAAGTGCGTGTGCAAGAGACTTTTTATTCAGTGCGCAGGGGGAGTAGGGACAGTGTGTGAGTGCGTGTGTGTGTAAGGTGTGAGTAGAATATATGTGAAAGGTGTGTAGTAGTTTTGGGTTGGTGAGAGGCAAGTATGGATGGGGAAGAACATGGTGAGGATTTGGGTAGGCATTGGACTGCGGGAGGGAAGGCAAGAGAGGATATCAGAGAGGCACATATCAGTATTTCTGGAGTAAACTGTAGGTGGCGGTGATAGAAATGCAGGTTTAGTAGATTGGGAGACAGAAGAGGCGTTGCAGGACAAGATGAAGACCAAAAGTTGTGTTTAATGGTGTGGTCGGAGAAGGGAAAATGTAGAACAACCAGCAATTGATTGCTTGTTAGTGGGAGGTGCTGCGCGAAACTGTCGGGTAACCATCGGACATTTCATTCAAAGCACTTTGAATCGCAGAAGCAATATTGGTGAGCAAACGAAACGTCGGTGGAGATACAACAGAGAGTATCCATAATGTAGAAGATACAAAGAATGGATCCAGTGAGGAAGATTGGATATAGTAAAGAGAAAGTTGTGGAAGCGAGACCCTATGCAGATGAATCCAGATGGGGAACGATGAGTAGGGGACGACAAAATGTAGATAAGGTGATAGCGTAGGTTTTGAGAGACCTTCATATTATGAAAGAGTGAATGAAGTAAGAACTGGGAGCCGAGATGGCTGGATTGCACTCGGTAGGATGGGCAGAATGGAGAGATGGAAACCGAGAGGGACGGCGGTGGCAAATCCTGTAAGTTCTCTCACGAATATAAAAGAAAACGAAAAGTACTAATCCGTATCTTTGTAAATTTATGCAATTCTTGATATCCTAATTATAATACAAAGACAACATTAAATCGTCAATCCCTTGGTTAAAATGGGACCTCACATAATAATATCACAGGATATGCATTGCATTGTTTTTGCGTTCATGGCCATGTGCATACAATTACCGGAAATATTCATCTTATTGGTGGTGATTTCGAAAATATTTCCATCTGTACGGGGTTGATTCGAAGATAATCACTGACAGTAAATTCATGAGTCAGAATAACAAGACATGCTTGAAAGTATGACTTCTTGAGAAGTAAACATCAGTTTGCAATTATTGTTTATACTTTCACGTGAAAATATTTGAAGATGGAAAAAGAGTAACTCAATGGCCAGCCTAAAATACTAGTCTAACCTCATTAGACAATATGGTTTTCAAGGGAGGGCAACATAACAACCAATGATATTATATCCTGCTAAATGTGAATGAATTTGCAATAATTTTGAAGAATACTGAGGGTGACCCTTATTTTTCGACAAGGCTTTCGTGTTTACTCCCATAATCAAGAAATTCATGTCATATATTTGTGAACAGTGAGTTCTTATTCTGAGCTCGTGACTTACGTATTCATCCTATCCCTCTGGTAAACCAGAACTGACCCCTGATATTGAACAATAAAATTGGACTGGTTTGCAACTTTAGATTCACCTAGTATTATGATTTTGTAAAACAAGGTTGCCTAACAGTAGAATAAAATTCATTTCTCTACTAAAGAATTTCACTCTGGTTTGTTCGCCGCCATCTTTAGGCAAATAGCTTCTGTTCTGTGTGAAACCAGCAAGAGTGTCTTTGTATGAACAACCTTAGAGGTTTCCATATTATCTTGATAATGTTGCTGGTGATATGGCAATTCCTTTGGAGCATACCTTTATTTTGTCGTTGCATGAATCTTTAAGGAAATGAATGGGTGCAGTAATATTTTCAGGAACTTCATTACAGCTCGTATTTAAGTTTTTAAGAGGGTTCACGCTAATGAGTATCAAGGTCATTAGTAATTTTCTCCAAGTTTAATATTCGCATAATGACACCCACCTCTGTTTATTTAGTTTATGTCACAGATTTGCCAAAAGCAGTTAAACTGAATGATATGCTATTTGTCTACATTTCCTTCTCCCCTATCCCTCATTTCCCAGCGGGATCCCTCCCCTACTCGAGCATCCACTTCCTCACACACCCTTTTCTTTTCAATACCACTACCTTCATCGGATCCCTCTTCTGTATTGTGGGCTTTCTTTCGATTTAAACAATAACCGTAAATGTTACCTCTTCGACTATGAATGAACTGGCAATATTCAGGAATGCGAGGCTTAACGTGACGTTGGACGTGATTTTCGTGTTTAGTCTCGTAATGAAGAAACTAGAGGAAAACCTGATATTATTTCCTTGATATATATTTAACATGCAATCCTTCTTTGGATGTAATTAGAGAAAAGATAATTCCTTTCAGACGGATCAGTTTAATATTATTGTGATCAAATGACAAGAATATTTGGAAGAATCTTGGAAAATAATACATTAAAAATGTTAAAGCATTTGTTATCTATGTTTCCAGATACTGGTCCTCCGTCAGTTACGATGACGAGGGTTCTAGTTGATGCGATCAACGGAACTGCCTACTCGTGAAATTAACGTGCAAGTGGCTGAGTACTCCACAGAAACGCGTACCCATAACTTAATTGTCAGCGAGATCCAGCGTGACATGGAGGGTACTTATACCGGCCCATTGAATTACAGGTACTATTCATTTTTGCCAGCTGCGTGAACTGGAGCAACATGAAAATAAAGTGCTTTGCTCACGGACAAACTGCATCTCTAGCAATGGAACTCAAGACCTTACGACTGCAAGCCGAATACCCAAACTATTAGCCCATACGCCTTCACTAAATTTTCGGAAACAAGGATTTGAAGATAATTATATTGTGATCAGAATGGGTGAAGAAGATAGATTTAATGAACCAAGTATAGAGACAAAGTAGTGATCACGTATATTGATCCATGGACTGAGTAAACGATCCGAAAAATCTTTAAGAAATCCGTGACTCACGTTTTCGTTGAAAACCAAATGCACTATGCATGAGCAATAATGTATGCAATTGAAATATCCATAATGAAATAGAAGAGCACAACTAAAATGTTGATGGATATTCAATATGTAGAAAACGATAGATACTGCTGTGCAAATTGTCAGTCATACAGTTGACAGCAGATACAATGTTTCTCACAACAGAGAGTCCTGCTACATATTTAACTGCCATAACAAAATAGCAGTATACATCTGTTACATACATAAAAATTATATGAATAGTTAAAATTGAGTAAATTACTAATGACTGAGATATTTTTTCCAGTGAATTCTCTCAATACTTAAATAGGAGCAGCGTTAGTGTTTCTCAAGAAATGTGGAAACATTGCAAAACCGAAAACATAATGCCTGAAAGAAATCTCTTTAACTGCGCAGTTGGTTTCGACAGAGAGGATAGTGTGATTTTCACTGAAAGAAATGAGATCCAAAGTATTAGTAACTTACTTTTACTAAGCTTGTAATATTTGTACGAAAAGTAGATACAAGGTGAAATGGATTGTCTTGAATTGACTATATCTGCAGATCCGTGACCTACTCTATTCTACTATTCCTATTCATTGAATTCTACGAAAACTTTCCTTGTAGAAATCAAAAATCCATGACTCAAGGGAAAACTATTCAGGAAGTAGCCATCCAGTCTATGAGGAGCTGAACGCGTAATGTCAGGAGATTTTTGTTGAATGTTAATAGAAAGGAAGAAATAACTTCGCGTGTGTTGGGCAATGGATGGAATTATGGAAGCGATGTTCTAAGAAGTAGCAAAACAAAGAAATTTGATAAAGCAATGAAGATTAATACATTAGATATAAGGCTGCCAGTTTCTCTAGCGAGTCTCCTCGTTCGTACTCCGTTTGAGGAATAAAAAATGCAACTGTATCAACAATTTAAGGGAAAAAATTACGTAAGAGTACATTAATCAAGAAGATTGTTTTGAAATGGCAAGAAATAAATACTTGAAAATTGATATATTTATGCCTGGCTGAAAGGGTTTATCTATGCGGAATACTCTGGAATCGTTTTAAATAGTAATACTCAATAAAAAGAAAGATTTTGCAAATTGCATTTCTACAATGCTCTAATCGGTCCGTTCAGGTTGAAGTTTGTGTGTGTGTGTGTGTGGGGGGAGGCTGTTCTCTTCTTTGCAACCGTATGAGTAGCAGCTGATGTGTTCGGTGGACGAACATTCATACCAGATTTAGACTTCATGTTCTTAACTTGCATACACAGAAGTCCTCAACGAAAACTACATTCGAATCTATTTGGTTATAATTCGTCAACTACACATGTCAAAGACTTTAGAATAATTAACAGTCCCCTAAGTTGTATAATGAAAGATGACATTTTTAAAGGGCAGTGATATTTGGTATGAAATTCCTGTTGAATTTGATTACATTGCTTCATATGTTCATATCATGGACTCATGCATCAAACACTCATCACTCTGGAGATGTGTGCGAAATGGGAGCGTCAAAGGAATATGAATTGCGCGACGGAGTTTTTAAAACTGGTGAATGAAATCGAAAAAACTGGTGTGAGGTTCGACCCAGTTCATCATATGGTGATCTATCTATCTATCTATCTATCTATCTATCTATCTATCTATCTATCTATCTATCTATCTGTCTGTCTGTCTGTCTGTCTGTCTGTCTGTCTGTCTGTCTGTCTGTCTGGTCATTATTCATTAATCTCTCTCTCTCTCTCTCTTACACACAAACAAATACATATTTGGAGGGAGAGAAATGAAGTAAGCAACAGCGCTTCAAAACTGTCATCAACTGCAGATAACATCACTAAAAGTACAACAAACATGCACCACCCCCCACGCACATATAT
Organism: Octopus bimaculoides; assembly: GCF_001194135.2. Taxonomy (NCBI): domain Eukaryota; kingdom Metazoa; phylum Mollusca; class Cephalopoda; order Octopoda; family Octopodidae; genus Octopus; species Octopus bimaculoides. The sequence continues at coordinate 3,094,941 of NC_068982.1, read as the reverse complement.
ATGATGCATGAATGACCTTGTAACATGAAAATTAAGTTAAAATGTGCGAAGAAGTTACATAGAGATGATTATTGAAGAGAGTTTCCAAGTAACAAAGTGTGAAAATGTCCACCCATTTGAATGTACAATGAAAGAGAGAAGTGATGGAAGTAAAGCGAGAAGTGGGAACGTGAACGAACGTGATGTCATGTTGTAATGAAAGAAAAAGGAATTGGAGAGGAACAGACAGAGGTAATCTAATCAGAGAAGACGCAGGAGACAGTCCAGTTGCCAAAGAGTACAGGCTTCTGACAAAGCTCACGGACGTAGAATTACACATCTAGCATTCTCACCAACGTTGCTGAACAACTTTTCGTCTGCGGCTCTTATAACCCTGTTATTTAATGTAGCACGCCCTTAAGAGATATTACCTCCGGGACGATATCGAAGTCAATTTCACCTTTCGAGATCTTTCTTCATTGTTAATTGAGAACGGCAGTTTTAATCTAATACTGTTTCTATTGCATATATATATGCATACATACATACATATCTATCTATCTATCTATCTATCTATATATATATAAATTATTTTATAATTACATACATAATTATAATATGTCAGCTTTATGCGTCACCACGCTCTGCTAGAAACAGACGCTAGTCTAGGTCTTTTTTTTACGGAAAGGAGACAACCTTGAAAGAAATCCGAAGTGGAGCCCCGTAGGCGGTCTAGTGTTCGACTCGACAATCTTCCGGCAGCTCCTGCAACCAAACTGGTGCTAAACGAAAGAAGTAACGAAATTAAAGTCTTGCAATAAGAATACAAGTTTCAAAGCACATAATATTACAAAAAATATTATTAAAATTATTCAGCTTATTTTGTATCACACTTAATACACATATTTACAATTATTGCAAAATTATATAATTATATATAATAATTGTTGTTGTAATCTAGTTATTCATACTTAAACAAATAATTTCTTGAAGAAATGCTAAATTAATTGATCAGAGGAAAAAAATTGTAGGTAAAAATTTATATATTTATAAATAGATTGTCAATCGTATTTCTCTATTTATTGTTTGTATTTTGTATTTATATCCCTATTTCTATGGTATTCAACTGTCGTATTCGTGAATTGGATGTTTTACACCCGATTGAAGGAAACTTTTTCTTTCGTTTGTAACATGATCTATCTATCTATCTATCTATCTATCTATCTATCTATCTATCTATCTATCTATCTAACATGGACGGACGGTAGACACATCGGCTCCGTAAGTTTTGCCTTTTTTGCTTCTAAAAAGTTTGTTTCTCAGTCATATTTTATACACAAAAGCTGTGCAACAACTGATATATTCAGTTGTGCAACTTGTTTGCACGGGAAATCTGCCCTGTGTGGCGAATTCCCCATTTTTGTAAAACTTATTTTCGGCTTTCTTAGCCATTTTATTTTGAGAATGGCGATTCCAAGCCATGTGACGAACGCCGGTCTGTTTGGCCACTCGTACGCAATAACCTTTCCTACCCTGCCTTCCCCACAACTTCACGAAGGCAGGAACAAAGGAAGAAGTAGCACACAAGCAGGTGTCAGTGTTAGCATGAACGCTAACACCGCCACCACCATCACCAACACCAACAACAACAACACCGTCTCAAAGGCTATGACCTCAAAAACAAACACCAACACCACCACGACAGCTTCGCCGTCAACTGCTACAACGGACACCTCCGCCACCACCACAGCCTTACCGTCAGCTACTACAACGGACGCCTCTGCCACCACTACAAACAGCACCACCACCAACACCACCACCACGAATTTTGCAGAAGCATTGAAACAAAGAAAAACACTTCTACATTTCACACCGGAGCAGATCAAGCAAACCAAAGCCCTCTTAACAGAAAAGGGTTCAGGCCTACAACTAAACATACCACAAAACACC
>NC_068982.1:3091328-3092138 GCF_001194135.2 Octopus bimaculoides | reverse complement strand
ACCACAGTTTTAATAAGGAATATCCCTCCTGAAATAGAGGCACAATGGCTTTTATCCGCCATTTGTTACCGTATGGAAGAGGACTTCAATATCCTCGAGTATGCCACTTATCAGGAACTAAAATGGTCCGGAAAAAGGATCGAAGTATTGCTCCAAATCAATGAGAGTCAAGTAAGCAACATCCCACACCATATTGATATGCCAGACGGCCATATTCTCTATCTAGTGGTAGAAGGCAGGAGGCCTCGCTGCTACCTGTGTGGCAGAGAAGGGCACCTCCGAACTAACTGCCCAACAACAAAGAAAAATCAACAAGAGCAAGAACAACAACCACAACAAGGAAAGAGTAGAAGGAAAAAGGAACCTTTACTACCCACAACACCATCAACACAGAAAACAAGCAATGAAAGAAACACATCCAACAACACCAACAAACGAACATAAAACAGCATCCGGAAAAACACCTACAACATCAAGAACTAAAGAAATAGTAAAACCAAAAGACAATACAAAAACTGATCCCACTTCCAACACATCACATACACCACAACCAGAAAGTCAACAACCAACAACAACAAAAACAACAACACAACCACTTACACAAACAAACACAGATCCACACCACATGCCCCTGCCCCCTTCCGATTCCTCAGAACCTTCGTCGGAAGACGAAAGTAATGAGGACTGGCAAATAGCCCAGAAAGGAAGGAGGAAGAGGAGCAAGAAAAGAAAAGCAAACACAAACAAAGCAGGGAGATACACAACTCCCGAAAGCACTCCAGACACCAACACAAGCACACACAACAACAA
>NC_068982.1:3087631-3088487 GCF_001194135.2 Octopus bimaculoides | reverse complement strand
CCTTTAAACGGGAAGGAAGAGCTATTTTCATCGTACTTGTGGCTATGGCGAAAGAATGTGTATGGTGGATGCGTCTGAAAGGTCTAGAGACAAAGACTTTCCTCTCTGAGCAATCTCTCATCAACTTCTTCAAGTATCATCTGAAGAGGAAGGTGAGAGTAGAAAGGGAAGTCTTGTCTAGTGAATGCTTCAAAAAAAGATGGGTGAACGTAGCAAGGATGGCACGTGTGAATGACGGAGCCACCTTGAGCATAACACTATAAAGGAGTAAAAGAAAATCCAGACAAAAAACAAAAAGGCAAAAGAGAGTCACTTACTGTTATAGTTTCTTCAATGAGAATATTGACCAAGGCTACCGTGGTCTTTTCCGTAGGGTTTTCTTTCCACGGCTAAACCTAAACTGTCTTCCCCACTTTTTACACGAGAACATTACTGTGTGATACACGATCCCTATTGATCGCTTTTTTTCTTCTTTTTTTTCTCGATCCCTCTTGATCGAACTCCCCCCTTTTTCCCTTCCTACGATCCCTTTCGATCGACACACCCCTATTGGTTTTTTTTTTCTCCTTCCCCCTCCCAAAAAGAAAAGCTCTACATTGTATCTGTCCCATCTTTGTTGAGTCCTGTGTGGCTAATAAAAGAAATGTATCTATCTATCATTCTATGTATGTATATATATATATATATATATATATATATACACACACACCAGTGTGTGCAGACGTGCGTATGAGTGTGTGTATGTGTGTGTAGATATATACTTATATCTATCTATCTATCTATCTATCTATCTATCTATCTATCTATCTATCTATCTACCTAGATATGTAGTATATATATATATGTATATATATAT
>NC_068982.1:3079717-3086686 GCF_001194135.2 Octopus bimaculoides | reverse complement strand
ATATATATATATATATATATATATATATATAATCATCAAAAGTAACCGTGTCCATTTTTAAGTGAACTAGCCAAGCATGGAAAAGTTGCCATGATTCTCCTTCAAGAGGATATACCATTCTCAAGCAAGAAGAGATGAGCGCGCGAAAAAAAAAAGGAAAAGAAAAAGACAGAGGGCCTGAAGCATTAGATAGATGAACCCTCAGTGATAGAAAGGAAAATTACAAGTTGTAAGATCTGACATTGTCTTTGAAGTCTTTGGAATTAGCATTCTCTGGATTGTTCATTAAATTATGAGAATATACTTTTATGTCTCCTCGTTTAGTTAATATTATTTTAGCTTTGTGGCTGTTATTATTGAATTTTCCACCTAAGGAATGCTCTGATAAAAAATAAATATTAGTAATACAAGACTGGAAAATGATATTCAGTCGCTCTGAGCAATTTTTCTTGAAAACTATTGTTGGTGACCCTTAATTTGAATGTTTGTACTTCTCATACTTCAAATTGATAATTGCATTAAATCTTTTCACTTCTTATCTTCATATCCTTCAGCGAAAAGATTTTGAAGCCTATCACTTGTAAATAATCTTGACACGTGCTGTGGCTTCAACTCGGTTCCCTCGGTTGTCGCCCGTAAACACAGAAGAGAAACAAATAAATAAATACACGATCCTGATTAATTTGTGTCGAACTCCACGCGAGAGCTCAGTGTTCTCGAACCCCGCACTGCAAATTTCCTTCGCAAAATCGGTATAACTGTGACCCGTCTGAGAAAGGATGCCCGCAAGATGGAGTGGCTGTTGGCGTGAATGTCGCTTGCCATTCTCCGCGGCAACACCATCGCAGTTATATCTGAAGGGTGTAGCTAAGCACACCCTTTTTATTTTGGGAGAACCCACTCTCCCATCTTCTGCTGCTTAATCCCAACCCTTTAAAAATTGTTTTCTTTGTTTCTCTGTAATCAAACTTTGATTCAATCTTTCTGTAAACAAAGCTAATTTTCAATGTTTACACATTAATTTCCTCTGAATTTTCATGTAGTAATCATTGAAATATTAGACTTTCGTGTATCTTATTTTTTCCCTTTTGCAAATACTGCTATTCTTTCAATCTCAAACTTGGCTTCGGATTCTTCTACCTTCAATCTTGTACTTTGCTTCAAATAATTCTTAGCATAGTCTTCTTGTATTAATCGTTATCATACTTCCGCAGTTCCAAATTAAATATTTTCTCCCTGATTGAGTTTCTCTTCCTCATTCAGATTGCAGAAACAATTTCTATGTAACAGTTTCAAATGAAGACGGCAGAGTGATCAGCTTTACACTTTGTGGGTCAGGTGGTGGTTTGGCATAAAATCCTCGGTTAAATTAGGAACATTTAATAGTTGAATCAGTCCCTGGTGAGATTTTGCTCTCCGGGCAGCTCTGCTCTCTTTAGCTTTCCTGGCCGTCGCATCAAATTCATAATGCTTATATACCAGAGTACACAACACTAAACCACAGTGGGCGACTACTAGCAAGATGCTCCAATGTATATATGCATACTTATATATAGAATTGGCTAAGATGAACTATTACACGGTACTTCACTTGAAAGATAAATCCTGAGTTCGCTTCAATGGATTTTATACAGCTAGTGTGTAATCAAGAGATCATAAAGAAGAATAGAAAATTATTACATCTTCAAATCTTGTGTATTACATGTTTATTCTCATTGAGAATAATACCGTAATAAATAAGTCTTCATGATGTATTCTCGATTCTTCTTTATGATGTAATAATTGTATACATTACATATTATATATATATATATATATAATGTACACGTATACACATACATCTATATAAACGCATACGCATATACACAGACATATGCAGAAGTTCGATTTACAGCCACTTAGTGCAGTATCTTGCGCAGGTGTTTTTAATGCTCAAAAGATAACAGTGAACGGGGAGGGTGCAGAAACCCGTTGTGTCTCTTTCATTCTTTGTGTCTGTCTGTCTGCTTCTTTCTCTCTCTCTCTCTCTCTCAATATATATATATATATATATATATATGTGTGTGTGTGTGTGTGCGTCTGGAGCTGTGCTTTTTACTGTATATGTTTGAGTGTATTGACTTCTGTCTCCTCCATCACATAACGACTCGGCAACATGACACGATATAATACATACCATAGTTAAAGTGGCGATCTGGCAGAATAGTTACGGCGCCAGAAAAAAAAATGTTTAGCAGTATTTATTTCCACTTAACGATGTGCGATCAAATTCCAACGAGGTCGATTTTGTCTTTCGTCCTTTCGGGTTCGATTGAATAAGTGCTAGTTGAGCACTGGGGTCGATATCGTCGACTTTCACTCTCCCCTGGCCAAAATTTCAAACTAATGCATTCCATCGTTAAATAAGTATATTTGTCAATTTAACTGACATAACCCTTCAAGGTGCTGAGCAAACATTGGCCGCTATCCAGGAAAACTAGAAATAGAGGAGTATAGCATACGTAAATTTATGCGTGTCTACTCACACATTCATAAATAGATATATTGAAGTATTTTGCATAAGCATACATATATCACACCAATGCGCACGCGTGTGTTAGAAGAATGACGCTAACCGTATGTAACGTGAATTCAAAGACGGGGGCAAAACACTCTACCAGCTGCCTGTGTGAAGCAAAAAATGCATAGATTCTAACCAGGTTGGCTAACCAGGGTGGTTTTGCTTTGTTGATTCAGATCTCATCGAGTCGCTCGAGGCTATGAGATGTTATTTGGGATGCTGTTGGCTGTTAGTGACTTGGTGAGCGTTGCTGGACAGTACCACAAGTGAATCAAGAACAGCGCTACCTGGCGACTCATTAACATTCGCCAAAGATTTCAGTACAAAGAGAAAAGTTCTTGCAAGTTTATAACACATCACGCAACACACTTTTGACTTCATCACGTAATGCAAACACTCATAATTTCTATAAAACACTTTCAGTGTTGCTTCTTTCTTTCATTTTCCCCGCCAGCACCTAACCGACTTGCCCCTGCTATATACCATTATCCGGATTTTCGGCTGTGTTTAATCTTTAGCGTGAACCCCCTGTTTTTCTCATGCTCCCACTCTTTACTTCCTTTAAATACGCTCTGAAGCTACAGTTTGTTCAATCACAACTGCTCATTCTCTATATTCCAGCTCCTTCATGGATCATTTCTTTTCTCCTGTTTCCACTGTCACAATTGCCCTTTCCTTTCGACCGCCAGCAATATCACCAAAGCCATCATTGGGACCATCCACATTAGGAAGTCTATCTGATGAAACATTCAGTTCAGCATCTCTCTGCAGCTCATGTCCGGAAAATTCGCTGTAAAATTTTTGTCGTGAGAAAAATTGGTTTTAGGAAATCGCTGTAAGAAATTTCGCCATAAATGACAATTTACCGTGAACCAAATTCACCGAAAGGACAATGATAAAGCTTATTACATCAGCACTTTTTGAAATAAAATATAAAAATGCCAGAAGGTTTAATAAATGCATTAAATAGGCAAGTTTTTATTTAACGTCAATCATTAAAGAACCAGCATGAGGTAATTTAAAGCGTATGAAATTTCCAAGCAATACTGCCATCATGATGTACTTTTTGTAGCGGATTGTATCGAGTTTATTTTTTTACGGCGAATTTTCCTATACGGCTATATTTCCCAGAACCTCTGCAGCTGCCATATAATCTTCAGATAAACGTGCTGTCTTGTCCTTAATAGCTTGTCAGTTTTGAAAAGTTGAGATTATCTTCCCTTCTCATTTGGAATTATCCCAATTGCCACCCAGCAATTACTTTATCTTATATGGAAGTGAAAGATAATTGCCAGAAATCATGAATTTATATTGCATGGTATTTAATACACATCGAGCGATACGACCAGCATCTCAAGGACAGGTTGCCAGATCCTCCAGGAATATACAATATGAAAACTTGTCATCCGTCCCTCAATCTTTCGTCTCCTCTCACCACTCCAACTCAAGGCCTTGGCTTCCAACATTCGCCTCCGAAGGGATAGAAACTCATCTTTTCCCGCCAAAATTACCTTTTCTTAAATTCACAACCTCGGGTTTTCTGAATAGCACTTTCCCCACCTGCTTCCGAATTGCACAGATTTCGAGTGTTTCCGCCCATTTATGCTGCCGCCTCACTGCACCCCTTTCCACAAGCTATAGAAACACTACATTAACACACACACGCACGCACAAATCCTCTTTATTCCCACTTCTAGAGAAGCCTGTAGATGACCGCCACTTCTTTTCATAGCTGCTCGCATCGCATGAAATAGCTTTCCATCCTGGTTCCTTGGCCGTTCTTTTCCTTGATTATTTCTCTACCACACGATCGAAAAGGTGAATCACGATAAACCTTTTCTGTGCATAGTTTGTGACAGACCATGATTTTCTTCTGCTGGGATCAAATCTCATTCGCGGACCCATGGAAAACGAATCTTCATCAAATATTCTGCCTATATATCTGTGCATACCTTTCAATGGCATGTATACCATAAGGTCTGCAAATCTAAAGGAGGCCTCAAAAGACGTCTTAAGATCCACAAAGATGAGAACGTAACTGAAGCTATTGCTGGTCCAAATTGGATTTGCATTCTATATGTGTGTCTTTTCAGAACATTGTCTGGTTTAAAAAGCTACATAAGACGCCATGATGGTTCTAAAGTGTAGGTAGGGGAGGTGGTCAGACTCTGCATAAGCAGTAGACAACTACCATATATATATAATTAAATAGACACAATACGTGTTTTGATATGCTGATAGTAGTTTCATATGTTGAGAAATAACTCGGACATATTCACCAGGCACAAACAGCATATAACAAATTAAAACTTGAATGAGAGAAGAAACACGAAAAGTCGAGAAGGAAGCATGCGGAAAACGTGGAAGGTTAAAAAATAGAAAGCGAAAAAGTAATAAGTAAAAATCAAAAAAGTTAAAAGATTTATCCTCTTCGTTATGATATGTGCTTTGTGCCTGATGAATATGTTCGTGGTATTTCCCAACATATGAAACTGTTAGTATCACATAAAGTCATGTATTGTTCATATTAAATAATATTTATCTCTCACCAGTTGAAGTACTCATTTTGTTGGTCTTACCATCACGGAAGAGTACATGCATACAAACATCTATATGAATGTGTGTACCTGTATGTGTATATGGTTATGTTTTATATATGCATGCATTTAAACTGTGTATATGTAAGTTTATGAATACATATAAACATGCATGCATATTTTAACATGTAACAAGAAGTCATATAATTTTTGTTGTCTAGAATATTTCAAATTACGTTCCAGAAAAATTAAGCTATTAAAAAATGTGTATCTTATATCCACGCGGATGATATTATCTGGTTTAAGCTTTTAAGCTTAGCCCTTGCAAGAAATATCCTCAGAACTTTCTTAAATCTGATACAAAAGGAAGATTAGCAAATATAGTTCGTAAGTTTAATCCAGAGAGATCATCTGTAACTTTGTTGTTTTTCTCTGAAATTATTGTTCTTACTTTCCTCGCTTTAGCTTCTAAAATCTCTTCCTGTACTAAAAAAAATCCTGTACTAAATATTACACAAAATACCATATGGGATGCCATTACAACAATGATTTTAAGATATACTCTTGTATATAACTCTCTACAAGTCTTTCTCTCTCACGACTAACTCATCGTTTTCTCCTTTCTTCATTATCTTATTTATATAAATCTACCAATTTGCATCAGCGACCATATATGCAGGCCGTGTTAAACTACAACTTTGCCGTAAATAATATAATCGTAGATTGCGTGTGTTTAGTCATTTTCGATCTGTATTCCTGTATATTGATATGTCTGCTAGAAGATGAAATCATCTCTACTTTATTTTCCTGCCTTCTTCTATCTCCTTTTCTCCTAAAATCATTGTATTTTCCTTTCCGTCCTCGCTTTGCATTATATTGGTTCTCTTTTCAATATTAAACGGATCACCTCAGATTTGAACTCACGGTTATCCTTCAACTACCCCACTCATTTATTCAATTCAAGTCTTCCTGCTGTAAATTAGTTTCCCTTGATTTACTAATAACAGTTATTAATACGAATTTCACCAAATAGCCGAAGTGAGACGTCGAAGTCAAAACCAATTTTAACCCCTACGCCACCCCCAAGAAAGTCGAAAACACACACAGATGTATGTTGGTGATGTGTGGTTAAAAATCTCGCTTTGCATCTACGTTGTATCAGGTTCAATCTGACTGTACGACACTTTGGACAGGTGTCTTCTACTATAACTCCACGTGGGTCAATGTCTTAGAAAGGAATTTGGTAGACAGTAATTTTCTGAAATCTGCCGATTTTGTCTCTTTTTCTATCTCTTATTCTTTTACCTCCTTTTCTCCCTAACCTATTACTCTGTCACTCTCTCTCCCTAATCCCGTCTCCCTTGCTCACGTAGCTCCCACGGCCATCGGCCATCTTTCTTTCTTTCTCTCCGTTGTAGCTGAAACAAGGAAGATGTGTTCTTTTTTGTCTCCTGTCTTATGATTTACGCGTTCGCCACCACAACCTCGTTTAGGCTTAGCAGCCCTTCCTGTTTGTTTTCACTGTCATGTTTGTGTTACCTATTTTGACTCTCCGCAAAATCCCAAATTTTATTTAATTTGCTTTTCGGGAGCAAATGTTTTATCAAAAGCGTATATTGTTGATAAATGCTCGAAATACGAGACTAGAAAAACAGCCAACAACTGATGAAGGTAAACAAACCAACACCGATTGTCAAGTGGACAAACACTTTGTTTTCCATTTTTGTCTTTCGTTATTTGAAAACATAGTCCAAGTTCTATGTACTCGTGCTTCGTACTTTTTTGTTGTACACGTTTCGTGACGTCCTTTGCCCACATATGCATATATATACGTATAGATGTAACTATGTACATATACGTTTGTATATATCC
>NC_068982.1:3078841-3079538 GCF_001194135.2 Octopus bimaculoides | reverse complement strand
TATATATATATATATATATATATATATGTATACCCCGGGTGGTGCAAAAGTAAGTTTACGGGTAGGAAAAACGAAAACACGTACAATACTCATTAGAGGTTGATAACATTATAAGACTTGGAAGGCAGCTCCTTGAGCAACACTCTTTGTCTGATAACCTGGGATACATGCCCAAAGAAGTCGCACGACTGTAACGCAACGTATCTTCAGATGAAAGAATGAGATTGTATGAGCAGAAGACTATGCATGGATATGTTAGTAGAAAGCTCTGTGATGATAGTAACATTGATCATCAGTTTATCATGGACCAATAGGCGGATTACTATCTCCCACTTTGAAGGATATGCGTCTGCAATCCAGAAACAGGAAATATCAACCAAGTACCTGATGCATAAAAAGGATAGAGATGCAGGAAAAGCCGTAAAATGTGACAACCGATGCAGACTCTGTGGAGTTCACACTGAAGATATCTCCCACATCATAAGCAGTTGTCTGAAACTGTCATCACGGTATTATCTACCGATGAGACATGACGTTGTAGCTAGGACACTCTATAATGAAATCCGTCGGAAGGATAATCCCAAGGACAAAGAAATAAGAACCCACAATATGGTAGAAGCCATAGCCACTCACAATAAAAAGGAATGCTGGTGGAATGTACCAGTGAAGACCTCAATAAAATGTAAGCACAACAGAC
>NC_068982.1:3072675-3078565 GCF_001194135.2 Octopus bimaculoides | reverse complement strand
AAAATACATACATAGAACATACAAACAAGCACATATACATACAAATACATGCGTACATACATACATACATACATACATACATACGTACATACATACATACATACAAACAAACAAAAATACCCTGTTGTTGATGTTGAAATTCCAATGAAGGAGCCTTGGATATAGGTTAGAACGCGGTTCTTTCTCTGTCGGAAAGAAATCTTGAAATAAACTGAATTATGACATACATACATATGAATATTGTTGACGTCTTGATAATTTTATAAACTTGCGAGAAAACAAAAAAATAATACTTTTTGGAAACAGTGGATCTCGAAGCACACAAATATATAATAGTAGCATGTAAATCTTGAGTAGCTGTTATTTATAGGTTTATGCGCTTCGAGATCCACTGTTTCCCCAAAATATTTTATATTACTATTTATAATATTTAAATTCAGATCTTTTGATGTTCCTTCAGACATTCAGAGAAAACGTTTATGCTAAAAATTTACAGTTTCTTTGTTCCTCTGTTTAGTCTTTCTTCGTTAATATTTACCAAAAGACATTGACAACTTTCTCTCTTTTCTTGCTTTCACAATATTCTTAAAACTCTGCTATAACTAATGATCAACACCTGTTGGGAACGGTGGGACTCTAGTTTCAATAACAAATCAAACTGAAGAAAGAAGAAACTGTAACTGTTAACCCGACTGCATAATCGATAACTGTTTAATATATTCCACGGGTATTTCTGCTGGTATCTCAAGAACGAACTGACTAAATCACAGAATTGCAGATATACATTTTGCATTATTACCGATTTAGAACTGTATTTGTTACAAAGAAATTGGTTACGCCTAATTTTGAATGTTAGGAATTGTTTAGGTGTTAGTTTCCTGTGTGTTCTTGGGCATTTTAGTTATTACCCACATACAATATGATGTTGAATACCGAGACCGAACAGTTTTCTTTCTAAACAACGCATAAATAGGTGCGTTCGCTCAATATCATTGCTCTGTCAAGTTTCGTGCAATGAATGAACCGCAGGCCATTTGCAGACGATATAACACACGAGTAAAACCAGCTTAAAAACTCTAGTATAATATACAAATAAGAAATGTTACAAATTCGTTAAAGTAGGAACATTGTATGTGATAGATATATAATCGCTAACTGGATGAATTGTGTTACCAATGTTGTAAAAATTCCCATTGGTGTACGCTCTTTTAGTATTGTTTCCTTTTTTCAAATGTTGAAAATAGAGAATAGGATAACATCACTGCAGCGATAATATAGTAGTGCAGGCTGTGTTGATTAGGTTTCCTGTCATTGTCTGTGTCAATAGAAATAATAGACAGGAGAGAAAGACAATTGAATTGCAGCACTTCTGACGACAGCCAGCGGCCAGAGGAAACGTAGGATACGTATTATCAGCATGAAGATCTGATCTAATCGATAATTGTTTGAATAATTCTTCAACAGCTGATAATCTCAATAGTAAATTCTATAGAGAAGCAACTGATATCAGCTCGTCTTTGATAGAATATGAATAACTGGCCTGAGCACTTAGCATCTTATGCATCAATTGGAAATTATTATTCACCGAGTTCGAATAGCAGTAGCTAACTTTTTCTGAGTTTTGCAGAAAGTGAATAAGTTTTACATGGCGAATTAGTGAAGGAGTGGTGGGTTCAAACATGGCGTCGGGTCTGAATTTTCTATATAAATTCAAACTTGGTGGTTCTCATCTAATTCCTTTTTTGTATGACTGATTTATTTACTATTTCAAATACCGAAATATTTCGTTAAACAGGTCTTAGCGTTCGTTGAAAAAAAGATTACTTTTCTAGCCTCTTAGATGCATGTCGAGTAAATCTTGCATTGATATCTCAGTAGACAATTCGTACAAGTTCAAATTTCTACACCGTAAGGCAATATTTATTTATCTCGAAGCCTAAAGAAACCACATATTCCGAGGTAAGTTGTGAGAATGTGCTGCAGTGAAATTTTACTCAGCGAGTTACTGAAATTTGCTTTAGTTGAATGTCTTTGGCAGAAAGGAATACTAACGTTTCAGGTCTTTCCACATCTCAGCTAAAATCGACTCGCAACTTGAAAACACAACTGCATCGTATTCTATGGATAAAACGTAAGCTACTAATATACAACAACGAACCACGATTATCGTTTTAGGTAGACTATCATCAATTAATCTATACTCTCACAGGGAAAACGCCAATTATAGATTTAAAAAACTATTTGCTTATCACTATATATCTATGTGTATGTAGTATAATTTGATGTTCTGTAGGGGTGTAAGTGTATTTTGAAAGAACAAAGAATCCATCTTATTACTAAATATTTCTTAAGGTAGTTCTGTGCGTTCACAGGTATATAATAATTGAATGCAAAGTTCTCTTCTGCAGACACATAATCAGTTCACTAGATAATCGGATTAAGTCGTTTCACAGACCAATCCGCGATTTAGTTGAAGATATTATTTATTCCATGTTCCACCCTTTCTATTTTATCAGCAATACTCTACGAGGATCCCTTGATTACTTGTTAATTCTTAACACAGGGAGAACTAGGATATAAATGGGCCAATGTAATGTATGTTGTTTTCACGAAAGATTACAAGGGTTTCTGAGGTATAGAATTTTCTATGAAATATTAGGGTTTATTTTTGATTTGTATATTTCTATGCTGTGGAGGAAGCCATTGTCGCTGTTATTCTGATGTAACCCAGGTCAGTCTTATCACATCTATGCAGTCAGCCGAATGGCTAAGTACCATCTACATATTCATAGCGAAGGTGCGTGGCTTAGTGGTTGGGATGGATATTCTGCACACGATCGTAAGGTCATGAGTTCAATTCTGGCGACGCGTTGTGTCCTTGAGCAAGTCACATTATTTTCACATTGATCCAGTCCACGCAGCTGGTAAAAATGAGTAGTACCTGTAATTCAAAGGGCCAGCCTTGTCGCACTCTGTTTCACGCACAATCTCTCTGAGAACTGCGTTATGGGTACACGTCACTGTGGAATGCTCAACCACTTTCCCGTTTATTTCACGAGCAAGATGTTCGGCTGATCGTATCAGCTGGAACACTCGTCGTCGTAACCGACGGAGTGCTCCAACATATTCATAGTCAGGGATATGCCATAAACCTGTGAAGTTGAGGCTCACACCATTAATTCCTTCAAGTCTTGCTCAACTTATGTAATACAGTGTGGAGGTTTGTGCTTGTTGCAGTCTGTTTCCTCATCAGAATGTTTGTGATTTGGTTCTAGATTTTGACAGTTGCATAATACAGAGACTCAACACGCGTTTGAAAACGATAACTAATCTGTACTTATCGGTGTTGTGTGAGATCACGAACCGATAGATGCTGTTACTTTTGTACACCTGCTCTTAATGAGATTGCGGTACATTTTAAAGATGATGCTCTACCAGCGTTCTCAAATGTTGTACATGCGTATGTTAGTTTGAGGGTTTTTGCACTTGTAATGATCAGGTGTTTCGTTAGTTTCAAGGTGATAAGTAAATATTTCATATCTTAATGTGCTGTTTACCGATGATATCTACTACGTGACTATGAATAAGTAAACGAAGACAATTCCGTTACTTCTCTCTTGTATATTTTATATTCATTGGTAGTTAGTGTATATGAGTATTTGTTTTGTACTCTCGGTTTATATCCAAGTGTGTATACTATTGATGTTTACTTATCATACGAGTTATTTACTTTCTCTTATCATGTAGAGATTCGCTCTCGGTTTGTTTTATTGTTCATATGTAACAACATGGTTAGTTAATGTTTTAGCTGACGTGTGCGGCGAGACAGGATACTTCCAGCGGTCATTAATCCCATTTTTCCTTCTGACACAGTATTATGTTCAAAGCATCTTATCCATCGTATTCAACCATTTTTAGAGCTTTAGGGTGTAATTCACCTGCAACGCGCTGCTTATAGTGTAAACTCGCAAAGGGCTTAATTTTTGTCTTGCGTTGATTACTGCTGTAGCGGTAGCTAAATGGTTGAATGATGTCCCTAGGAAGAAAGATTATAGAGTAACCTCTCTTTTTTAAATTTCTCGAAACATCTGTGTCATGAGACGTGATTCTTAATTATTTGAGAGGCTTAGCGTTTCTCTTGGAAGTTTCTAGAATGTCTAGCGTTCCATGAATAAAAAACAACTTGCTAACCCAGCTTTTCGCTTCTTAGTCGACTAGACTTACTGCCATACACGTCGTTGCTATGTCCGTCTATTTCTCTACGCCACATGACTGAAAGGCACCACTTAGCTGTTATTTCTATATTTCCTATCTCTAACCTTTCTTACTACTTCATTCAACTAGATTCAACATATTAATTCTATGTACTACATAAATTGGTGACCCAGCGAATAAACATATATTGGTGACCAACCAACGTCAAATACATGCGACCAACTTTAGAACCCTTTGCAGAAAAAGCAAAAATTCGTCCAGCTACCGAAGTAAAGTCGTTTTTCAATTAATCGTTATGTCACGAAGTTAAAAGTCTTAAATAATTTTTAACCGCAGAACTAGTAACATTTGTAAATTAATTCTGGTTTCCATATCATATTATCATTATCTGGTATATTGCAAAACAATTTTCCGGTCAGAAAACTCCTTCGCAAACCTGTTAAAGCCGCTTTTTTGTTTTTCAATTTATGGACTGCGACAACGATTTTGACGTACATTTATCAACTCTCACTACCACTCCTGAGCTTTGATAACGTTGTTTACATCACCTTTTGCTAGAAATGGCAGTCAAATCTTATGCTCGTATTTGCTGAGTTAATTTCCTGCCAATGTTTATTTCTAAGCAATTCAGTTTCTTGTAACTACGGCATTACGGCTATTTTCCAGTTCCTTTCGCTACTTTCGACATCTATGGCAAGTTTTCTTACCACCATGATCCACCCTCGTACCAAGTTCAGTTCTTTTGATCTGCTGTTCACGTCAAGTTTACAATTTCGCCACATATTTATTGCTTAATACTGCTTTTGTGAATTTTTGTCCTTTTTCCGTTTCTCACGGCCGGAGAATGAGGAAACTGTACGGCGCAACTCCAGGTAGGTATGTGGAATGAACAATGATATAGTCAAGGCAAAGCATAGGATGTATTACAGTTTATAAAATGTGGCCACAACACATCGAAAATATATAAAGGCGATCGTTGTGGATGGTTCTTAGACTTTCGCTATAAGTATTATAACGAGCCGGGCACTGTCGGCTTATTAGTTATGTGGATTTGTCGTGGTAGATAGCAAATATAACTGCTTTCTGTTGGAAACATAAATATCGCCAATTATAAATCTCAGGTTAGGCTGCATTTATATGTATACACTTATAATAATCGCTGTGACTTAGTTGCGAGAAGTTAGTGGTATAGACAGAACGCTAAATGTAATATACAATCGTAGCGGCTTTCAGCATGTATGTTGAAGATACCGACATTTCACAAGCAGGTTATAAGAAAGTTTAAATAGGATAAGAAAATGGGTTTTTGATAGCAAGGTGAAAATATCTGCGGAAGTGAATTTAAGAAGTTATGTTGGATCTTTTTTAAAACGGGGGCCACATTTTTCATTAATGTTTTACGTAGTGTTTTTGGTACCGAAAGACTTTCAAACTTCGTATACTTATCTATTTTGTGTTATAGAACAGAAAAATATTTTTGTATTCGAATTTATTTCATGTAAAAAATTGTCTTATTTCGATAATTTCAACCAATCACTGACGTCCATTCAGCCGATATACATTAAGTGCCGACTACATAAACAAACGATTCTTCGTTTTATTTGCTTTTTTCATTTTAAATTTGCTTTAACCCTAACCCTAACCCTAACTCTAACCCTAACCCTAACCCTAACCC
>NC_068982.1:3070067-3072642 GCF_001194135.2 Octopus bimaculoides | reverse complement strand
GGTTAG
The DNA here is from genome assembly GCF_001194135.2 of Octopus bimaculoides. NCBI lineage: Eukaryota > Metazoa > Mollusca > Cephalopoda > Octopoda > Octopodidae > Octopus > Octopus bimaculoides. The sequence goes on along the minus strand of NC_068982.1, from coordinate 3,072,636 downwards.
AGTTAGGGTTAGGGTTAGGGTTAATTGTTTCAGAATCGTTTGTTTATGTAGTCGGCGCTTAATGTATATCGGCTGAATGGACGTCAGTGATTGGTTGAAATTACAGAAATACGACAACTTTAACATGGAATAATTTATGGATTTCTTTTTTTTTTAAGAAGACTAAGAGAAAAAGATGTTTTATATGACACATTCTACCAGTGTTCCAAGTTTCGAAGTGTTTCGTTAATGAAAAATGTGGCCCCCGTTTTAAAAAAGATCCGTTATGTTTATCTTAATGTTATTTCGTTTCTTCATACTTGGTTGACTGTATTTTCTTATGTTGACAGAGGCTCGAGTATATCTGCGTAAAGGTGTATGGAAATAAATCTTTAACTAGTTCCTTTTCCTTATAATCATACGGGAAGCGTTCGTACAGATAATATCAAGAGAAGAAGGACTGGATTTAACACCAATAATGTATTTACAGAAAGTAAAAATCTATACAATGAATTTATCACAACATAATAGTGTTAGGAAAAATTGTAGAATATATTATAATGAAGAAAAACGTTTTAAAAGTAATCTGTCGCAAGAATGAGACGGAAAAAATTTTTTCTTAGCTAGTTCTTTAAAAGTACATTAAAAAAAGTTGAAAATAGCATGGCATAAGGTCATGAAAAATGAAGAGTGTAAAATAGCATTGCCAGAATAAGTGTCAAGGGGCCGCGTGGCCAACCGATTGTCACTAAATAATTTCCTACAAATCAGGATTTTTATAACTGTCGTAAACCTGATTCTAAGAACCTTTCTCCATTGAAAAGAAGATTTTCACGACGATTAGTATCAGTGTATGGACAGCAAAATAGACCAATGAAAAAGCATAAGACATATATAAACAAAATACAGCCGACACAAGTATGACGTCATGCCGCTGCTGCGAAGGTCTTATAACCGCTACAGTATATTGTTGAAAACGTGACGTACGTGTAATCGAAAATGTTCTGGAAAACAAGATTTCATACTTATGGAAAATCAAAATCTGAATAAACCGTATCATGGCAGATAGAACACCTGAGCTGTGGCTGTAGCTTAAGTAACAATTGTTTAAAAAATCAATTGACAATTCTAAACTCGGGAACTACAGTGCTGCTCCAAAAGAATTCGATAAACTTAGTATTTAGAGTCGGAACACGAAGTTTACTCTCTCAAACTCTAACAATGTCTATGTCTTAGACAATCACAAACGAAACAAACATCGACTCTGAACATAATGGGAGGTTAGTTTTCGTTTAAAAAGAAAATCTTGCGGAAAATAATTGCTTGTGCACAAAAAAATATACTTTCTGAACGATAACCGCTTCATTCTATATACAATGTCCAAGAAAACAAACAGCAATATCGATCGGTTTAAAGCATAGGGACAAAGAATCATATTTTTACATTGATAATATTTGATTATTTTGATTCCAATTGTTGATTCACTCTATATTTTATCGATTCTGCATGAAAAGCATGTTGACTGCGACAAGATTTCAGGCCGGAATTCAACTAAATATTGCAGTTTATTTGGTCCATCGTTCTAACATTAATAATAGCAATTAAAAAGTACATTAGTAATTAATTCTATTTTTGATTTAAGTGCAGGAATTCTGAGGGGAGGACCTTAGCAAATTACATGAAATAATACTGTATTTTATTGATTTGGTAGAAATGAAAAGCGAACCTGTGCTTGGCGCCGTTGGAACTCAGAAAATAAAGCGCTGGAACAAATTCTGCGAATAATTATTTTCTTATACTCTAAAGATACTTTCGATTCACTTCTCAGTTTAAGTAATAATCTTACAGGAAATCTCCAATAGTTTCTAGTCTTTATTGCTGATCATCTACACTCCAGCAATTTTGTACGCCGCGGAGGCACCGGAAATAGTGACACGTAAGCTAAAATAGAGGGTAACGTGATCTATGCAAACAAAACTTTGACCTCCTGTTATAAAAGGTAAGCACAATTGGAACCAATTGATTCAACTAAAATGAATTGATAACATATATTAAACGAGTCCTTTGCCATCCAACAATATTCTACTGTAAGATATCATCCAGTCAATACTCCCGAACTTCTTGCAACAAGCTGAGAAGATTTATACAAGATGAAAAAAAAATGGATAACTAAGTCACCGGCAAACAATTTCATACAGTTCTATATTTAAGAGATGAGGAATTATTTACATTATTTACATTATCTACATTTGACGGATATTCGTCCTCATCTTGTTTGTTGTTAACACAACGTTTCGGCTGATATACCCTCCAGCCTTCGTCAGGTGTCTTGGGGAAATTTCGAACCTGGGTTCTCATTCCTATCGATGTTAAAGACGAGTTAGTTTTTGATGGAGTTTCTCTATATGTCTCCAATGAAGTCTAATGTCGGCTCCGTACCGATTAGATAATACAGTTCTATATTTAAGAGATGAGGAATTATTTACATTATTTACATTATCTACATTTGACGGATATATCAGCCGAAACGTTGTGTTAACAACAAACAAGATGAGGACGAATATCCGTCAAATGTAGATAATGTAAATAA
>NC_068982.1:3057386-3069871 GCF_001194135.2 Octopus bimaculoides | reverse complement strand
AATTTCATACAGTTCTATATTTAAGAGATGAGGAATTATTTACATTATTTACATTATCTACATTTGACGGATATATCAGCCGAAACGTTGTGTTAACAACAAACAAGATGAGGACGAATATCCGTCAAATGTAGATAATGTAAATAATGTAAACAATTTCATAGTTCTATATTTAAGAGATGAGGAATTATGTACATTATTTACATTATTTACATTTGACGGATATTTGTCCTCATCTTTTTTGTTGTTAACACAACGTTTCGGCTGATATACCCTCCATAGGACGTAGTGGTTAAGAGTGCTGGATACTAATCCCAAGGTTCCGAGTTCGATTCCTAGCAGTGACCTGAATAATAATAATAATAATAATAACATCGAAAAATAACTTATGAATTAGACCCCAAGTTCGAAATTTCCCCAAGACACCTGATGAAGGCTGGAGGGTATATCAGCCGAAATGTTGTGTTAACAACAAACAAGATGAGGACAAATATCCGTCAAATGTAAATAATGTAAGCAATTGTATAGCAACATAAAACATCAAATTTATTCCGTTGCTATTGGTGAAATGCTTCACAGTCACAAGGTGAAGCCACTAAATTTACCTGAAAATCACTCTCTGGCATCTTAGGAAAGAGTAATGCAATTCTAGACATAAATTTACAATTGCATTAGAACTACCTACAAATGAAGATTGGCGTATCCGTTAATCTAAAAGCATAAACTTGTCTTTATTTGTTGGTAGTTGATCATAAATATATTTAATCAGATTTGATCCGGTACCCCTAAAATATTAACAATAAGTTATTCTTCGAAAATCGTATGAATATTCAATACAAATCTGATTAAATAGAATCAAAGAAAATATATGAAATTTAGGAATATATCAACATACAGTGAACTAAAGAGTCTAAATATTTGGTTAATCACATAAAGAAATAAATATCAATTGCGGATAAAAGAAAGGAAACGAAAAATTATTAGAAGAGCGAGGTTGGGTCAAAAAGTGCAGAAAAAGATGCACTACTGAGCCTCATTAAGAAACTTAATATAAAAAAAAAAACATCCTAAGAACGTAGTGTAAAATATCATTTCGGTCAAATGATACAGGAATGAGCTTTAAAAATAAAAATATTTGAGAAAACTGAAAAAACAAAACTAGTGGGAAAATGCAAACATACGGAACAGAAAGCACTTTTCAAATTATAGTACAAGTGAACCAGATTTTTAGTAGGAAGAGAGAAATAAAGAGAAGTCAGCCATTCCAAGATATTACGCAGGTACACCTGCTATTCTACTAATCAGCCATAATTTCAACATAATTACCAAATCAAATACACAAAACAAAATTCGGAAGGAGTTAGAGTACACTTTCCGAATCTGTAGTTAACAAAACACATTTCCTAATGAAATTGGCGCAGGCGTCGCTGTGTGGTAACAAGCTTGCTTCCCAACCATATGCTTCTGGGTTCAGTCGCACTGCGTAGCACTTTGGGCAAGAGTCTTCTATTATAGCCTTGGGCAATCAAAGCCTTGGGTGTGAATTTGATTGATGGAAACTGAATTTGATAGACGGAAAGAAACCCGTTGTGTATATATATAACTATCTGTGTGTGTGTGCTTTTGTGTTTGTGGTTGTCTCTCACCATTAGTTGAAAAACCTGCGTTGGTGTGTTTACGTCTCTGTAAGGTTCGGCAAAAACAGACCGATAGTATAAATACCAGGCTGAAAATAAAAACAAGTACTAGGGTCACTTCGTTCGATTAAAATTCTTCAAGGCAATGCCCCAGCAAGGCCGCAGTCTAGTGACTGAAACAAGTAAACAAAAAAAAACAGGGAAACACAACAAAGATCCACAGAGGAAGAAGAATCATAAATGCTCGACCTCATTAAAAATTCTCAGACGATTCAAAGCCATATCGGAGACAAATTTGCTTCTCGCCCTCTCTACTATATATCCCATCACGAGGAAGTTGTCTTCGAGGGACCATTCATTTTTGTGCTTCTTTATTTGGTGCTTCTTCGATGTAAAACGCTCATTGGCTAAGCTTTTAAACACTTTATTTAGCAAATAACGGGTCTATCTTCAGGTCGGTGTCCCTAAAAAAGGGAATTATAATTGCAATGCTGTATTTTATGTGGCTTACTTTGCATACACGTTTCCCTAGATACGAGAATAGGAATGGATATACATTGCAAGAGAATGCCTGTGTAGCTATTTTCATTACGCCTTCTTTGGGACAGACCACTGTCCCATACTAATTTCCCCTTCTCACATTCCATCCTAATTCCCACATATCATTCTTGTACGATTCCTCTTTTCTGTTGGTGCGGGGTTATCATTTCCATTTCTTGTCTTCCGCTTATACATCTACAAGCAATAATTATCCCGTTTTTCTTTCTCATTCTGGGAAAATACGGGATTAGGTTTAGTTTGGTTAATCAATACCAGTGTCTCATGTTCAACTTCGTATTACTGTCAACTACAAGTTACAACCAACACCTGAATCACGTTGGCAAATGAAATGACAGTTTTTGTGTTAGTGTTAATGTTCGAATTGTTGCTGTTGTAATTACTCTTGTTATTGTTGTTTTTCAATTTGTAGTTTTTGTTGCTCTTGTTTTTGTCGCAGTTACTATTGTTCTTCATGTTGTTGTGAGTGTCGTTATTAGTTTTATTTTTTGCTGATGTCGTATTTATTGATGTTACTATTGTTAGTCTTCTTGTTATTATTCATTTGTTGATGATGGTTGGTGAAACACAAAGTGATGTCTCCTTAGACTTAGCTTCAGCGTTTGTCATATAATATTCATTACTTGTAGATATGTGTTTTGTTCAAACACGGGGTAGGGATGAATTGAAATCGATTTTCTCCTATAACCACGATTGATTTTTTTTTTCTAAGTGGACATGTGCTATGTTAGAAACTTAATGAAAATAGGTGGTGCATTCCAGAAATTTTGAGACTTTTTTTTTAGGTGAGGCTGTTATAACTGTCCTGGATAATTGTAATTTGAAAATACCATTACTATACAACTATTACGCTGAATTGCCATCTTTTGTTATTTCATATTGAAAGAGACGTTTGTATGAGCACTTCGAATATACCCTAGTAAACACTCCATGTCACAACAGACTAGTTTGTAGAATATGGTCGGGACGCGAAGACAATTTGGAAGTTTGCTATGTAATAAAATTTCGTGTTAAACTGCACAAAACCATGCAGGAAATTATGAATTGCTCCAGATTGCTTATGAATTAACTTGTATGAAACGATGATCTATTTATTCCACTCGGAAGCTTATGATGATCCCCTTTTCCGGCAGCCAGCGCATCATTTACATCCGTTGGATTCCCCTGGTCAGATGCTCAAGAACACACGGTGGAGGTTTTGGGGGAGTTCGGAAGCAGTTTTCGTCGCTGAAGTCTCTATCAGCTGCACCAGAACAATGCAACAGTCCACAATTCCTGGTAACAAATTACTTGACAGAGGTGAGATTAAAACTTACCCTTACCCTCCATCCATCACTTCCTGTGACATAAGATTGCTTCCCAGCGTTTGTGAGAAGATAAAAGAAGCTGTCACTAGGGTCCTGGACACATCCCTTCCGAAAAGGTTTCATGAAGTGGAAGGAGCCCTATAACAAGTGCATTGAAGTCAGAAGATCCTAATTGAAGGAGGTTATATTTCTTTCCTTCTACTTCTTTGAAATTAATAAATGTCGTCCCTGAAAAATCTCTCGAAACTACAGGAATGCATCTTCTGTCGCACATATCTTTTGAATCGGGTATAGTAACTCATTCCGTGCTTGAAAGAGTATGGTCGACTTTGCCAGCATTTGGTCATTTACATATACACAAACATCATGCAACTTAAGTGGACAGGATGAAAACAATTTTCGAAAAACTTACCAGAGTATAACAAGCGGGGATTTCTCATACTTGCTTCGCGTTGTCTTTATATTCCCCACCCTATATGCATTCCTATTTCTTTGTCAGCCCAGCTTCTATAGAAATACTACTAAGAATTAGCATTTATAAAGCTTGAAAATAATTTCTGTTATATGTTCACCTTCATGAATGTCATAACATTAGTACATCGCTGTGTTGTAAAGGTAACAATACACAGCAACAATAGCGAAACTTTGATTACGTTGCATAGAAAGTATACTTGTTTGTTCGAATTAATATTAGAATCCGCATGGCAAGTATGTTATCAAAATGAATAACACAGTTTTCTCTGTGTAAGAACGTAATGGATTATATTTAATGCCTCGCTATTACAATAATATGATTTACAAACTCTTCATGCTTGGCGAAATCAATGAAATTCTGTAAATATCACAAGTTCTCATAAACCCTCCAGCGCTCTGAAAGCGCTGCGATAAATTCATATATTTCCTTCAGGAATTTGAGGTCGCTTAAGCATGTCAATGCATTAAGATAACTGTGATGTTCAGGTACCACATCATAATGTTTGAAGATAACTTTATTCATATCTTGATTTTCGCATGTCATATTATAAAATCTCTGGGTTTTAAATGAAGAGAGTTTATTTGATACTTTTCTTAACTAAAACTGAGGATGCATCGGCGTATTTATTTACAACAGTAAGTGGTGGCGTTAAACTGTCCTCGTAGTGTATAAATGAGTATTATCTAGTTTAAAGTTCTTCTCTTAAGCAAAAATGTCTCTGCGGCATTCATAGTGAATTTTTCTATGTAATTCAATATTGAAGAAGGCGCTGATTAACGAGAATTGCTATTGTGGAGTTGTATGTTGTAAGATATCGGGTCCAATATATTGATCAGTGCAGCAGTATAAATGTGATGGTGAGGAGGTGGATAATGAGGATGATAAAAGTAGCAAGAAAACAACCATAACAACAACGAAAACAATATTAAAAGTAACGAAAACAATAACATCAATAATAATAATAATAATAATAATAATAATTACAGCAATAACAACAACAACAACAATAATAATAATAATAATGATAATAATAATAATAACAATAATAATAATAATAATAATAATAATAATAATAATGATAACAATAATAATGATAAAAATAATAATAATATTAATAATAATAATAATAATAATAATAATGATAATAATAATAATTACAGCAATAACAACAACACCAATAATAATAATAATAATGATAATAATAATAATAACAATAATAACAATATCTACAGCAATATCAACAACAACAAAAACAACAATAATGATAATAATAATAATAATAATAATAATAATAATGGTTTCAAATTATCCCACGAGGACAGCAATTTTGGGGGAGGGGATGAGTCAGTTGCATCGACCCCAATGTTCAACTGGTACTTATCTTATTGACCTCGAAAGGATAAAAGGCAAAGTCGACCACGGTGGAATTTGAACTCAGAACGTAAAGACAGAAGAAATACCACTAAGCACTTCGTCCGGCGCGCTAACGATTATACCAACTCGCCACCTTTATAATAGTAATGATTTCAAATTGTTGCCACAAGGGCAGCTTGGCGGAGGGGATTAAGTCGATTATATCGATCCCAGTACGTATCTGGTACTTAATGTATCGACCCCAAACGGATGAAAGTCGACCTGAGCGGAATTTGAACGCAGGATGCAACGACAGACGAAATACCGCTAACATAATAATAATAATAATAATAAAATAAAAAAAATAATAATTCAAATGATAATAATAATGATGATGATAACAATAGTAGTAATGACGATAACGATGATGATAAAATTAATAGTCGCAATTTTAAGCGATAAATCCTATATTTCCTGCTATGAAAAAAAAACCATAGTATAAAAAATAGGGAAGGGAAATAAAAATGTATTATAACATTGGCATTTATTTCCTACAACTGTTAACATTAGAATCAGTTTTGCACACATACTGTATTCTATCAATTTCTTCGTGGGTAGACTCGTAGATTTAGACTTCATCATTTGGAGTGTTCCCAAGGATTTCGTTTAGCAAAGGAATGCAGTCGACTGGTTTAAATGACAGAATTGCCTGTGGATGCCTGAGACGGCATTCACGCTTTTCGTGTAACGTCTCCGCTCTGAGGTTAAGGGTTAAGGTGTGTTTACCCCATCCTTTACCTGCATTAGTCATGGAAGTCACCTTTTCTGCTCCGACTTGTTCTTAAGCTATATTTTTGATATTTTTTCTTCTGTACAGTTACGACCTTTTTCTGTGCCCCTCTGCTCCGATGCCAGATTTTCAGTCATTCTTATCGCTTGCAATTGCACTCTTGTTCCTGTGTTGAATATAATCTTTCTATTGTTTGGTGTGTAGATTGAAAGCAATCATTATTTCAATGTTTTTCTTTCTGTCTAGCCTTAGAGTTCATTTAATACACAGCAGGGCGTCGACAAGAATCATTTGGCTGGTCTGTTCTGGAGGACTTTTGGGCCAGAACCTAAGGATATTTTCCAGAAATCCTTGGCCTGGCAGTGCTACTGGGGGGAGGGGCATTGCCAGTTCGAGATAAACTCCACAGGCATAGCAGTGACATCAGCTGGATTTGTCCAAGATGTGCGCCGGAGCGACAAAAACCTGCTGTTTGAGGTACCATCCTAGTTTGTTTTCCTCATTGATAACGCAGAACGTGCGTCCTATAAAACCTCTTTCTCCATTTTATCTCGGCCCATACAGTCTAACAGTCTACTGAGGTCGCTTTTTGGATGTGGTTCCTTGTTCCTTGTCATTGCTTTACTGGTTTTCCTATCCATTTCCTCAAGCTTGTTCTTTACCCACATCACAACACCTGCGCCGTATCGCATTAAGGAAGCAGACCATTCACTCATTGCCCTGATTTTCTTCTTTCCATTGAGTCTGTTCGCCATAATTGATTTGGTTCTTCTGACGTATTCTCACCTAAAACTTTCATTCATCTCACTCTCCAAAATCCCCAGAGACTTATGGCCATCGATCTTAACATCCTTCATTCTCTCGCCGTTCGGTGGTCCTACACTGTCACACGGCACTTCTTTGCCTGTTTATATGATGAGCATAGCACACATTTTAATCCCAAATTCCATCCCAGTATATCCTTACTGAATATCTGCACTTTTGAACCAGATCATTTATTTCATGTTCAGGCTGAGCGATGATCTTCAAGTCATCCATATATAATAGGTGAATTAATGTTTCTCCTTTTTTCAAGATGTATCCCGGCGTTATTTTCTTTACTATCCACGTGAAGGGTATCGTACAAATCACAAATAGCAATGGCAACAGACTGCCTCCATGAAATATGTCTCTCTTGATGTTAACCTTCGTCAAACATTTTCCTCATAATGTTAACTCTGTACTTCAGTTCTCCACAGATGTGATAAAAATTTTTTAAATGTTATCAGACACCTGTACCAACTCAAGACTTTCTAAGATCCCTTCGCGCCTTTATTCTTACGTGTTATGCAAGTAAACGTTTCAGTTGATACATTTTTACCCCATCCTGGGCCCAGGAAATTCCTGTTGGCAGTCTTTTTCGTCTGCCCAGTCGGTCACCATTTCAATTGTTATTTTTATATTGTCCTGTTTCACTTTATTTTTCTCCGAACTTAATTCCTTCAGTTATTCGCCATCTTTCTTCTGATACTTTTCGTTACCCCAGATGTTACTCCAAAACCTTCTACTTTCTTCATTTCTGTTTCACAATGCTGTTAACCTTTCCTTTCAGAAGCTGACAAATCCTTTTCTGATCCTTTTGGAACAATCTATAGATTTTATATTGTTAAATTCTGTGGTCATAGCTCTTGATTTTTTGTAGTTTTAGCCTGTAGTCTTTGATTCAACTCTTCAAGAACTACATTTAGACATTTTTTATTGATCCTAAATCTACGCCTCTGATATTTTATCATTATTTTGGTTTGACTTAGTTTCGATCATATTCCTGGTAAGATTTAAGTGGGTTACTACCTGTAACCTTAGGTATCCTCCAGTTTTGAGTAATCTCACAAGTGCTTACTACCCACCTGATAATCCTGATAATCCTTGCTGTCCCTATTGTTAATACAAAACAATTGAAGAAAAAAAAACAATAAAAGAACTATATCCTGCAATCAACCGACACATTTTCCCAATTACAAATGTCCCTATTGCGTCTTTATAGGAAAATCCATTCCTGGACTCAAATTACATTCACGTATCCATCGCAAGGAGATGCAGCTTCTTTCATTCTTGTATTCATTTTCTTTAAAGCTATTCTCTCTCTCTCTCTCTCTCTCTCTCTCTCTCTCTCTCTCTCTCTCTCTCTCTCTCTCTCTCTCTCTCTCTCTCTCTCTCTCTCTTTTACATCCTCTCCTTCAAACACTCATACGTCGAAATCGAGGGGATCGACCATCATCATCATCATCATCGCCATCATTATCATCCTTATTATTATTATTTAGACACAAGGTTAATATTTGGGGGGATTAACCTTCTTCCAATTTTTGGGATGTGGGGCATAAGTTATTGTCATATCTGTCGTCATCCTTCTACTCATCATTATCATCGTTATTATTACTAGTAATAGTGTCTTTTTTTTATTATGAATATTATGTTTGTTGTTGTTTTCGTCCTTGCTCTTGTTCGTTGACGACCTGTGAAAATACTTTTCTTGGTGGCCCTTGATAAACCAAAAAAACAAAGTTAGTTTGGTGATTTTACTATTATGAAAGCGGGTGAAAATGTTTTTCTTTCATTTGGATTATACAAAGTAGACTCTTAAGCAAGCTTTGAGTTTGTCTTCATCAAAATAAACAACGCGGTGTGTGGATTGTTCAATATTATGGGTTTTGCTTCGGATATTTGTAAATAGCGCCCGTTCATGTAGTAGAAAGGAAAATACTAAAACAGCAAACTCTTGCAAAGAATAAACAAACTTCCCTTTATTAAAAGAGACGCACTGAAGGAAAATATTTGATATAATGAAATCAAAATATAGTGTTTTTATTAGCAATAATAACAGCACACACACACACACACATGAGATTGATCAGGTGAAGGTGCTCTCGATTGAGGTATTTCTTTATTCGTCTTCGTTTTCAATATTAAATGTGAAGCTTTGGCATAAATGAAGTTATTATAGTAAAGCTCTGTAACTAGACAATACTTTATTTCTTCGGACCTTGTTATTAATGAATGAGAAGAAAAAAAATATTACAGGTGTTGGATGAAGGCCTTTGACAACGTGATGGGCAAACTCTCACATGACAAATGCATATCAAAGGCACTCATCAAAGGCATACACAATTATGACAGAGAAGTTCTTTTATGACTTACAATTCGACAATGCAACACCTACCAGAATCTTCAACAGAATTTCCCCAAAGTTTGCGCATCTGCTACGGAGATCGACGTCCCCGTGCTCGAAAGAAACCTCACTTTCTCTCTCTTACAATCAACATCGTAGCATAAATGAGAAGAACTAAAAAATGCATGCCTTCGTCCGCCGCCTGGAGTCAACATAGAAAGTGAACCTGCTGAACGACTTCGCACACGAGATATAAATGCCGTAGCCATCAGTAACCCCAGGATTTCCAACGAACGCGGAATGGTGCATACTTTTTAACGGCAATGAGATATACGACTGCTTAGCCGGCCAATATTGAGGTTGTAGTGGAGTCTCAATGATCTTCCAGAATGATCTAGAAATCGAAGCATGTACAGTGACCTCGAATACTGACAATAAGTGGAGCTGGTGCTGGTACTGAAGGCAATGCTTTCAGACAAGTGGCCGTCACTGCAGCAATGAGGGAAGTATGACGTTTCCTGTTTCTTCTTCCTCTTTTTTTAGATGGCTAGAAGCCTTTCGCAAAACGTTGTACATCTTAGTATCCCTGAGGGAATGAAACAGCAAGTAATGTAGGATTAACTAATAAAAGATTAGTGGGGGGGGGGGTAACTCAAAGCACCACAAACATGCTCGAGCATTTCCAACAATTTGATCGGTACTGAATAGATATCCTGAACATGCCACTGTGGACAGTATTAATCTTATCGGGTCATTCATATCATATCCACATAGGAAATTCATAAAGTTAGCGAAAAGAGATATGATATACAAACTTTAAAACGGTTACTACTTCTACTACAAGGGACCTGGTTATTAGAAGATAGAAGTTTTTGCCCTAAGGAGACCCACACAGCGCAGGGGCGGTTGGCTTGGGATTCGTCTACAACCGGTTATAGGCACTTTGAAGACAGCTCTGAGAATGACCCTTGACAACTTCTACGTGCTAAATCATGTGTGCCACGATATAGAAGGATTCTTGTCCCTGGATATTTTGGCAGACGCTTGATGCATGATGGGGTAAGAGGTGCAACGTAGCAGCAACGCCATAATTCGATATTTAACGTACCAGAACGAGTGTGTAATACATAGTTCCAAGAGAATACATGCAGATTACCAACAGTGATTAGTTCAATTGTTCGGTGGTGGATCAAAAAGAGTAGAACCTCCCCATACCTACCGAGATAGCCTGCAACAACTATCAGCCATAGTTGCGAAGTTTCGTGAAAAGCAGACAACAATAGTCGAGATGAAAAATGTGGTAAAAATCGCTTGATTTTGACTTTCTACTCTACGAAATTTTCGTCTATATGACAAGCCTTTTCCGAAATGTACTAGGTCATGTCTAATGAAGATTCCACCATAACCAAATCATTCCAGTTCTCTTATCCAGCTACAGAAGAAAGACCCGACAAACAAAAATGCCCTTGATAACGTCTTGCGCCAGAAGCTCTAACAAAAACTAAGTTTATGACTTTCGCAAGAAATTTTATTGAAAATGTTGGCGGTTGCTCGGATGTGTAGAGCAAATCTACACGATTCTAACTAAACGTATCCATAACTACCTTCAGCTCAGGCATTGGTAGGAAATATAGATGAGGTGGGACTCTTGGAAATATGGATCAATCGAAAAGTTTTGATAAAATCGGTGATCGTTACTTAAAAGCTCTCCTTAAAGCAGCCATTTTCACTGCCTGTCTTTTGAAACTGTCTTTTGAAACTGGCTACTAAGCACGTGGTATTAGCGTAGTGGTGAAAATAATTGCTACGTATGAGAACCGCTTGGATCACACGCTTGATCAATTAAAAGTATCTTCTGTCATCCTTATGTGCGGATACACAAGCAACTACAGTGAATAGTAGAATAGTTCTTAAAGGACATTCTTTTAGAAATGGGACATCGCAGAAACATGTCAGCTGATACAAATGACGAAACCTCGGAAATGGAAGTATTCGCAACCTTTCGAAAAATACGAGTCTTAAACAAGAGCAAATATTAATTCGGGACTGTCGGTAGGTTTACAGCCCAACACTAAGAAATTCAAAGACATGCCGCATGACAGCATCATAGAGTGTGGATCTGACTGTCCAGTTAACTCACTCCGAGTCTGGTCCGAACCGCGTCTCCAAGTGGAGAGGAAATTGGATGACATTATGAGTAAAGTAAACAGTTTCACACTGAAATGAGAGAAAGCTAATCTTGAAAAGTTCGGTAGAGTAAGCGAATATGGAATCACTTGAGTCTTGTATTAGAACCTGACCCTCCTAACACATATAAGAGTAAGCGAATGTGGAATCACCTGAGTCATGTATTGCAATATGACCCTCCTAACACATATAAGAGTAGAACAACGGTGGATGTTAGAAATGGTAGATTCCTAAACGAAATGCGTTGTTATTATTAGTTTCTTTCTATTCTTTGTTTAACGCTCGACCGACTTTGTGTGTTAAGTTTCCCTGGTTGATAATAAAATACAAGATGTGATTAAAATCATCTGTAGCGATTCCTTAAAACGTGTATCGTTGTTCCAATAAAAGACATTTTCATCCGTAATTTTACAGGGAAGTATATTCCTACTGAATGTAAAGGTAATTTCTGTTTGCCAGTAATGGATATTATTTTATCAGGGAAATATAGAGGAAACGGTACATGATAAATGAATGAAATTAATAGCTGCATAATCCCTTTTACGTTTCAAGATGAATATGATTTATTTATATGTCGACATTTGCAATGTATGCAAAACTGCACATAACAATATATCTCTAAATATTTACGACATTATTTTAATAAACTGAATGAAGGAAGTGTTTGGTGCATATGAAGCTTCCTCAATATCTGATCCACATAAATATAATTTCTAACAATCCCCTCCACCTCTTCATTCACTAGATTTCCCCATATTATTTTTCTGCAATCATGATAAATTTCCTATTACTTTCTTGGTTCCATTCAAACTATTTCTCTCATGTCTATCTATCTATCTATCTATCTATCTATCTATCTATCTATCTATCTATCTATCTATCTATCTATCTATCTCTATCTATCTATCTATCTATCTATCTATCTATCTATCTATCTATCTATCTATCTATATATATATATACATATATATCTACATATATAAACAATAATTATAAATTATAGAATAACATATCCTTTTAAACTCACACT
>NC_068982.1:3052110-3057343 GCF_001194135.2 Octopus bimaculoides | reverse complement strand
TATATATATATATATATATATATCGGGTAACATAAATAAGTTGAACAATTAATGTATTATGTATGCATTATGGGCTGACAAAGTCGCCAATAATAATTTTCTCTTTATTGATTTCTGATTGGCCTAAAATTCACCCTTGCATTTCCGTTTTATTTTTCCAATTTTCAAACAACCTTACATTGGAAACATTTTCAAAACAATGTACAATAATAATGGATGACATATAACAACAAACAATCGAATGCATTTCACAGATAAATGCACGTTTAATATGACAGTATATGTATTTTACTAATGTAATAGAATTAACATTATTAAAAATATGCTAGTTTATTTCCTCCCACTTATAAATCTTCGATCCTATATGTAATGAATTAATATTACTTTCAGATTTTGGCACAGGACCAGCAATTCCGAGGAAGGGTTAAGTCGATTACTCCAGCTGCAGCATTTGACTGGTACTTATTTTCTCAAACGCAAAAGGATGAAAGGCAACCTGGTCCTTTGCGGAATTTGAACTCAGAATGTAAAGACGGACAAAATTACTCTAAGCATTTTCCCCTACCTGCTAACGACTAGCGGGCTGTCTTCTGTAATGAATTAAAGTTGGTATTTATCATTGACAGAAGGCATCAAAATTAGGTGTTGGGTCTAGTAGATTCCATTAACATAGAACTTAGCTTGCTTCCTCTAAATAAAACTTCATGACATGAAAGAATAATTAGATTATCAATGACAGATAACTAACTATCTGAAATGTTTTATTCCATGTTTCTTTTTTTAATGTAGTTCGGATCTCACAAGAGCAGCTTACGGCTCAATATCATTCTGCTGGTACGAGGGAATTATCTACCTAGATATGAATCTCGTGTGCTGCATTTGCAATAACCAATCGATACTTATTTAAAAGAAAAATCTAAATTAATAATCATTTTCAGAATTTTTTTTCTCAAAACAAATGCGAAACAAAAAAAAAATTTAACCATATTGCTTTGCTGTATGCTTGAATTTTATTAAGAAAATATTCGAAGGCTTTCAATGCAAAATGACTTACAATTAACACTATCAAAGTAATGACTACGTTGTCGATATGAGAAGTTAATCGCAATATTAAAACAGAACTCTTCTACTCTTCAGTTAGTACTAAACAAATTGAGTAAAAGCGATGAGTTCATACTGAAATACGCGAAGGTACACCTCTAAGATGAATTGATCCCAGAAAGTTCAAATGTTACTTTATATATGTGACGTTAATTAAATAATATCCTGTTACTTTCATTCCTATACATTATATTGTGTGAAATATTCTCTTCGCTAATTAAATTATATATTGGAAGAAATATTCTGCGAAGATGTGAGAATAGCACTGAAAGTTAGCTATTCACTTGTGACTTGACACTAAACGAAGTCAGCGAGATTCGAGTGAATTTAAGAAGAGACAGTGTAAATAATTAGCACAACATCGCAATTCCGAAATCTAATAATATGGCGAAGTTAAATCAAATAACTATAGCTCACCCACTAAAAAGATATTAACATTTATAGTATTTAAATACCGTATTTGTATTAATAGTGGAATCTATAAGAACTATGAGTGGGAAAGTAACAATTTTACCGGAGGAGACTATTTTATTTTAGAATCATTGTTTGTAATAAGAAGCAGTTATTTTGTCATTTAATATATGAAAATAATGTGTAGAATCAAATACATATAAAAACTTGTTGAGCGTACTAGTTTGTTTATACTTTCGACTGAAATATTTAAAACAAACTCGGTATGAGTAAATGTCCTGAAAATCTTGTATATAACGTTTAATTCAAGGAGAAAATGTGGCATCTACAATTGTCGTTTTACTTTTGGTAATTATATCTATGTGAATTAAATGGATTCTTCTACTTTATTTTACTCCAGACCCTTGCGTTCTGACGCAACGCTCGCGATGATCTTGATGCTAAACTATATCTTGTATTTTCTTAAATGTTTTCTGGGGAGTGGAGGGAGGATGCAAGCACGGACGAGTGCTAAACGTTCACGAGAAAGAAATAACTAAAAATGAACTTAGTAGGTGCAAAAAAAAAAGAAAGAAAAAAAGAACGGTAACGAGTCATAACCAAAAGGGTCCCTAAATTTGTGAGAGTGCAGTATGCTACCAAAACCTTCTGTAGTAAACTTTTAGGGAACGCAATGTTATCTTTCCCCAATGTCTTTATATCTTATGAAATAACGGGGCTTATTCATTCCACTTCCTTTCACAAGTAACCATGCGATGACAAAAAGAAAACACTGATCATTGGTTTGATAATTATCTTCAATAACAATGTTTAAATAGAAGCTACATATTTATAAAGTAGTTGTATGCTGTCAACTTAATGTGACAGTCCCATGAAGGGAATAATACCACCGCTATTTAGCCCTAGGAATCTGCACCGTTTCCCGTAAACAGAAGGACACAGAAATGTGTCAAGGCCGACAGAAAGCTGTGCAGCGTCCTAGGGCTAAATAGCAGTAGTATTAAGCCCTTCATGGGACTGTCACATTAAGTTGACAGCATACAACTACTTTATCGCATCACTACTGCTTAAATCTCTCTGAGAAATTTAGAAATGTATTATTTCTATATATTTATAATTATCCATAATGTTAAATAGATAGGAATAATGCATATTTTATTTGTCGAAGACTTAGTGTAGTGAAATTTTCCTTTTTTACGTAAGTTGAGGTGCACAAATTACTTCCATAAACGTAAAAACATCGCAAACAACCTACATACCTAAACAAGAACTTGTTAATTTTTTTTTTTAATTTTAAATACTCCTTTATAAAATCTATCTAAAAATCAAACAATATATGGAATTAAGTGAATTGTATGACTAACATTCCAATAATTCTTGTTTTGTATCTCATATGTAGGCGACTTTACCATCTTATCGTGATTCTATTAAACAAATTTCTGCTCTTTAAATTCTTTAATATGCTAACTTTTTAAAGAAACAGAAGTTAACGAGACATTAAAAAATGTCGAAACATATCGGCAAGGAAGATACTAATTTACAGCTTACACAATTTTATGTCTAATTGCTAATTAACTTTGAAATTTACTCTCACGTATATAAAAATCAAATTTCAATGGACTAAATTTTCTATAAAATTGCAATAAAATATTTATCCAAGTATTTGTCACGTAATGTCTGAATAACTGTTAATTATAGTACATAAAAACGCTATGGGCAGCTGTATCGCTGGAACACCGGACAAAATATGTGCCTTACACGATCATCGTATGTCTCTTACCATGATTTCAAATCATGTCGATACCAATTTGGAGAACTTAATTAAATAAGTATGCTAAGTAATGTACTTCATTATAAAAGCTTTATCGATTCCAAAAAAGTGTGTGGTCAAAGCTTATGCTTCCAATCAATTTTAAATTCTCCAGCATGGCCACAGTCAAATGACTGAAACAAGTAAAAGAGTAAAAGAGTAAAAACCGATGCAATTATATGCACGTTACGTCTAAACCAACAGAACAATCTCTATACTAAATACGGCTTCGCATGAGAAAATGTAAAACAAAAGAGTACAACATAATACTTTTACTTTATATAATGAAAGCAGGAGTGATATATGTCAACGAATTGAAAAAAATTAACAGCTTTCCTCTATGGACTGAAAGCTGAAATAAATAAATTAATCTTACGATCATTTTCATAATAAATGTTTACATAATGTATGTATGTATGTCAAAAGTCTAGATGCAATATATACTTGTTTGCTTAAAAGAAGAGTTAAAACTCTCCAAAACCACACATCACTCACTATATGTAAACACGCACGGAAAATGTAGGCAAGAGATTTAGAAAAAGGTCGTACCCATTTGTAAAACTACAAATAGGAGTGTAGATATGCCAGTATCAATTGATTTCGCTTACTGTGCCGAATTGGCACTTAAAGCTGTTGCCATCATTCTGTGGAAATTTCATTGAATTCCAAAGAGTAATTTTTAAACGAAATTTAAAAAAATGTTACGTCGTTAATAATTTGAAATGCAGCGTATATATAAGGGGTGGGGCACAATGAGAACATTTTACTGCTGTTTTGATTTTGAGAAGAAATATATTTTTGTATGATTGTTCACAACCTTGCTACAATTATATCAGCCAAACAAATGACCTTCTCTAAATGCATTATAAATATTATTGCATAATCTGAAAAGTATGTCTGAAAAAACAATCACTGTTCTCTTTGGGCAAATAAAATAGAAATTTAGCTGGGGAAACATGATTGAGCCAAGATAGGAAAACTTGCCCCTTCAATTCTCTAGAATTACATGTAAAATCAGACTCATACAAATCAAAGTAAATCCTTACACCTCAGAAAGATACGAAATGCAAAAGAAAATATACAAAATGTCAAATATCTTTGTCACATGAAAGATCAGGAGGAAATGGCCCCTGATATAAAATTAACGAAACCCGACTAAATCAAAGAAACTCAACATAAAATATTCTCTCTAACTTCTTTACAATCTTCTGGAGTGCCTCTCTTTCCCATATATTTAGGCACCACGCAGTTACAGACAAGAAATTATTGAAATTAGTCATGTCGCATTTTACCCCATTTGAAGAATGAAAATTATCGGATTAGACATTAGTATGTGAAAAAAATTGACTTCCGTAATCCAACAGAGCGAAGAATATTGATTTTTAAACACCAAACATTATCCAGATATTTTATTAGTAACCTCGGTTGCAATTGGGTGAAAGTTGAGAAAAAGTTTCTTGAAAAAAACGAAAAAAGCATTACCTGTCACCTTATTATGTACCAAAGTCACTCAACTTCAACAACAAAACTATGCTGACCAAATTTTATTCCTTAAGATGATGCAACAGAACAAAATGATGATGCAATACTTGCAGCATAATTATTGCAAAGAGGCAGGGCGAAACTAGCAAGAAATTACTCATTACAAATTTTGAAGCTATATATATATATATATATATATATATATGTATGTATGCTGAATGCTGGAAATGAGGAGTAGATAGACACCTGACAACTGATGAAGGGTCCTTTCTCTGGGTTAACCTTTCCTGTTTTCCATTTTTCTCGTTGTTTACGTATTTCATGTTATTTGCACCGTTGATGGCGTCCCATACCCATATATGCATGCATATATATTATTTATGATATATATATATATATATATATATATATATATATATATATATACAC
>NC_068982.1:3044364-3052074 GCF_001194135.2 Octopus bimaculoides | reverse complement strand
AGAGAGAGAGAGAGAGAGTGAGATAGAGAGAGAGAGAGAGAGAGAGAGAGCGAGAAAGAGAGACAGAGAGAGAGAGACAGAGAGAGAGAGAGAAAGAAAGACAGAGAGAGAGCAAGAGAGACAGAGAGATAAAGAGAAAGAGACCTCTTTCAGTCACATAATTGCACCTAAAAATTTCCCCTCCCAGGCACAAGTCCGGGCAGGGTTGTTTCTGGAAGACCAGCAGTCACCCAGGCATACCAGCCTCCCTTCTCCACACCACTGATGTTACCCAACTCACAGCCCAGTCCAGGAATTGAACTCACTACCTCATGATTGTGAGCCCGACACTCTAAACACTGAGCTGTATATGTTTGTCTGTGTGTTTAAGCACTGAGCCATATATATGTGTGCCTGTGTGTTTGCATGTGTATGTATACAAATAAGTGTATGCGCGCGCGCGTGTGTGTTTGCATCTACCTTCCACAGCGCTGCTGCGCACTTAGCGTCAGCATAGTGTCACATATCTGCTTAACATTCAGTTTAATCACATAACATCATTTTGAACCTGTGATCAGGCGATGTTGGTCTCTTGTCACTCATTTTCGTTCGACTCATCGTGAGTTACTGACACAAATTTATGATCGATTCTAACATGGCAGACTTATAATTTTGCTCAACATTATACTTTGTAATATTTACTTAGAAACCTTTACGTCCTGAGTTCAAATCTTCTGGTCGTGAATTTGCATTTCCTCCACAACCTAAAAAACAGTTCAAGTGTGCTCTCTTCTTGCTGCTGTACGACTTTGAAAGGATGAAAGGCAAAGTCGACTTCGGAGGAATTCGAACTCAAAACGTAAAGACAGTGCTGCTAAGCATTTGGCCCGACCTGCTAACGATTCTGCCATCTCGCCACTTTTCGGAGAAGAAATATTACAAACACTATTTGAGGCAGTCAGCTAGCGGAATCGTTAGCAGGTGAGGCAAAATGCTTATCGGCATTTCGTCCGTTTTAACATTCTGAGTTCAAATTCCAACGAGGTCGACTTTACCTTTCATCATTTCGGGGTCGATAAAATATGTACAATTGGAGGACTGGGGTCGATGTAATCGACTTATCCTCTATCTCGAACTTGATGACCTGGTGCCAAAATTTGAAACGAATATTACAACCACTATATTCGTATTGCTTCCGCATTCTTACGAAGATTTGAATGCGAAAATATAGAATCATTAAGCCTAGAGTCACCTCCATGTTTATATATCCAACAAATATGTACGAGAAAAAAGTTAATTTGCGCAACCAAATAAAAATCGCAGATCAGATTTAAAGGAAAACTTAGTCGGAACAGAAGACTGATGTTTCGAGTCTAGAGGACATATATTCAATGTTATTTCAATCTATAAGCCTAGAAATTCATTTAATTTTATGATGCTCCAGTTAATAAATGCATCTGTGATTATGTTTTTAATGATTGTATGTGGATTATGTATTAAAGCGTTGGCAGATAATCACGGAGTTTACTTTTGGAAATGTACTTAATCAATTCTACTCGTGAAGTAAGCGGACAATAGCTACCATCTCGAAACCAACCTTTATATCTTTGATAATTTTCCTATAGAATATCCATTGAAGCTATAATCGCAAATTGTAATTGCATAATTTTTTTTAATTACTGGCTATTCTCTCGGAAATCTAATGGCATCAAATTGATTGAATCTGATATACAATCAGTAGAATTGGGGAAGTATTTCACTGTCTGCAAGAATAATTTTGAATCGATGGTAATAATTTGGACAGGATTGTTTATTTTAAAGCTTTTCAAATTTTGTGTCATTACCGGTCTGTTTATCTTTAATTTCATTACTTGAATAAAAATACCTTTAGCCTTTCTCCTTATCATCCATGCTATTTTAAGTTTTGCCACTCTTATATAAACATGTACAATCACTCTCACTGACAAATGCGGGCGCGCACACACACACACACATATGTATATACGCAAATATTTGCATGCATTATGGACATTTTGTGTGTGTGTGTGTGTGTGTGCGTATTTGTACAGATATACATACACACATATTGTGATTATAAAGTGTTTATGGTGTGGTTCATTTGCTTACTCTTTGTTGTCTCTCTCTCTCTTCTCTATGTATATATATATGTATATATATCAGTGTTGGTGCCAGATTATTGTGGTTCTACCTACATGAATTAGATCTACATACATTGTGATAAGGACATTCAATGAATTGGAAGAGACATACGCAGATTTATCAAACAGTGCAAACTTATTCTTTAAAAGTGCTGGTGCTACCACTTTCCTCTGACTTGATGAAATCTGATCTGAACAGTAATTAGATTTCCTAGCGTTCCATTAAACTTGTCTTGCCATTTATTCTCAAACCACCTAGAACTGAAGTTAGATATATATATTCGGTGCATATAGATATGTTTTCCTGAAACTAATTAAAATGGATTAATTATTGTGAAGCATCGATACCAACATGTTATCATGTTATCTTGCGTACGATCGAATTGTATGTTGATATCTTGATCGGTCAATAAATCAGTGAATTAATCAATATAACCATGTATTTACTCGTTTGTCTTCTTTCATCTTGTATTGACTGATATACCATCTTTCTTAATCAAATATGTATTGATTAATATACATCCAACAATATGCATACATACATCTAGCAAAGCACATACACACATTTATATGTGCGGGTGTGTATTGATGTGTATTGAACCGGAAAGCGTTTATATAGTTAAGTTGTGAATAAGTTGCAAAGCGCCTGTTTCACGAAGTAAAACAGACATCTCGCCTGTCTGTGCAAGGACAGGTTTACTAAAACTGCAGTGCTTAATTTGCACAACTTAACCTTTAAACACCATACGGATACTTTAGAAAAAACAATGTCGCCACCTACTGGACAAACAAATGAATAGAATAAGCGGCTCTTAATACCTGTAGAAAGAAGGAATTGAATACAGTTCAGGCGCCGTCAAAGAGCATGAAGAAACAAGCTGGGGGCAGTATTAATAGGATGTCTGCTTACTAAATAAAATTAATTAGAATTGTCGACAATGGATAATAATTATACTGCGATAGAGAGAAAAAGGTAAGAAATGACAAATGAATGCATAGATAAATAATTGTAAATGATATGCCGTTAACAGAATTTAGATTCTGATAAAAGGTGTGAGGAGTCTATTTAATGAAAACAGTATTGAACCGAGGTGGAATCGATCCCGGGAAGATATAACACAAATCGTAAAGATACGGTCTTCAAGAAAACTAGGGAAAATAATAACAATGGATAAAATGTTATTTACATTATTTACATTTGTCGGATATTTGTCCTCATCTTGTTTGTTGTTAACACAATGTTTCGGCTGATATACCCTGCAGCCTTCTTGAGGTGTCTTGGGGAAATTTCGATCCTGGGCTCTCATTCCTAAGGTATTTTTCGATTTTATCGCTATCATTTATTATTATTACTATTATTATTATTGTTCAGTAGTTTTATTTTTATAACGTGCTTTCACTTCACTACCGAGCGCAGCTCTGTGCGCCTTGGGTATGTGCTGTGGTTTGCTGTGGTGCTCTTATGTTTACTGTATTGAAATTGTTTTGCGTAGAATGTGTGCAGTACCCAGTAGTGCAATTTTCTGTATGTTATATATATTTGTAAGTCCTGGTATTTTTGTTATGTATTTGTCTGAATATTTTTTTATTATACCTAAGGCACCTACTATGATAGGAATTGTTTCTGTTTTTAGATTCCACATTCGAGTTATCTCTATTTCCAGGTCTTTGTATTTTGAAAGTTTTTCCATTTCTTTTCGAGAAACGTTGTCATCTGCTGATATTGATACATCAATTAGAAAGCATTTTTTTTCTTCATGATCTTTGACAACTATATCTGGTCTATTTCTCTATCTGTGTGTATTGGCATATCCCAGAGTATGGTTGCTTTCTCGTTTTCTGTGACCTTTTCTGGCGTGTGTTTATACCATCTTATTATTATTATTATTATTATTATTATTCGGGTTATTGCCTGGAATCGAACTGGGAATATTGGGGTTAGTAGCTCGTGCTCTTAACAAGCAAGATGAGGATTGTATCATGGATAAAATGATTTGAATGTGGATCTGAAGCATGTATTAAAACTAAATAAATTCCAATGTTACTGCATCCATCACTTGTAGGTATTTGCTCGAGTCCTCCCTGGCAACTCACCGAGCACTATCCGAGTGAATCTCCATCTCTGCGAGACACATCTTTGTCCGCCGTAACCATGTGACTTGTGGTCGACCAACAGGAATCGTCATCCCCGCTTAATCCCCAAACAAGAAAGCAATGTGCAGGATCCAACTTGGAAAATTAAGCAAAATAACCAAACAATCTGTGTCAACGCTTCGGAATCGTGCAAGTAACAGG
This sequence comes from Octopus bimaculoides, assembly GCF_001194135.2. NCBI lineage: Eukaryota > Metazoa > Mollusca > Cephalopoda > Octopoda > Octopodidae > Octopus > Octopus bimaculoides. The sequence continues at coordinate 3,047,641 of NC_068982.1, read as the reverse complement.
ACGCAGACCGGTTTCTGAGTAGGGTTGCTGGTTGGATACGAAATACGACCAATGGGAAGTCCTAAACCTGTGAGCGCGCCTGCTGCCGAAAGAGCTCGGGCGACCCCTAAGGGTCCCAAGCAGTGTACAAGTGTCGCAACTATATAGCAAAACAAGTTGGACCAAAGACATGAAGACTCAAACCTCTGTCCTCGCGCTCAGATATCTGCAGCGTCATACACTGTGGTCCAGTGAGCTAAAAGTCAGGTTTGCTCAGGACTGCCCCGGTACGTGCAGATCTTCTTAAGATTTCGGACGCCTTGCAGCTATTGCTGCTATAAATTAAGCTTCTGGAATATGTGAAGTGGTCAACAACTTCAATATTCTAACTCGTAACAGAAACAGACAAGACGAAGACCCCCCACCCCTCACAAGACGTAAATGATATAGTATACACGAAAAATATTTAGAAATATGATGAAACATGGAAATATTGTTTGGTGAGACGTCGGGAAAAGTGAACAAAGACAAATGCTTTTATCTTTATTGGGCGTACCAACTTTAGTTTAAATGCGCTGATACAGATTTGTGTGGTACAAACGTAAATGTCTTGGGAAGTGGTTAGCATTCTCTTCGAAGCATGGGAATTTGCTTGAGCCTAACTGACCAGTTCTCCTCAAACCAAATACACTGAACATTTATATCAGTTCAGCAATCCACAGCAAAGAAACGCCACATATCTTTTACAACATCTTTTGAAATTTAAAGACCAGCCGATGACCAAATTTTAAATGCAATGCACCAAACCATATGCATGCCACAAACATATCAGCAAAAAGTATTTTTCATTCAAAAACCTTCAATAAATTTGTCTAATTCAAGGAGCTCGATCCTCGATATCACCAGGTGAACTGTTTTAGTCGGAGAAATGTATTCCATACACACGCACACGATTCGAAACTATATCAGAATAAGCCGATATTTGGTATTATTTGTTGCTCTCCGGAAACTCAGTAGATCTCTCGCTCACACTCTTTCCCACTGTGTGTGTGTGGGTGTGTGTGTGTTTGCAAATTAATGTTCTAAGTCTTGTCCCATAAATCTGTAGGAATCCATGATACTGTTGTATCGCTTGTTATCTTCAATTTCAATACAAACTAAATAACTTGATTCTGTTCACATTTAAAAATTCTAATTCCAATTAATTAAACAAACCTATTCTATAATCCTTCCCATACCACCATTCGACCCTTACTTCTCCGTCCCTTCATATTACTGTTTCTCGACGTATTATCGTCTCCTTTTTCTTTTCTGGTTTAACTGTCACTCCCTCCAATTAGCCAATTACTTCGCCCACTCTGTTTTAATGAATGCAATATTTCAATAAACTTAAACCCATCGAACTTAGCGTGGTCCTATTTCTTTTGATCCTATATTAATCTGTTGGCACGTGGCTTAATGGTTAGAGTACTGGGTCATGAGTTCGATTCCCGACGGCACATTGTGTCCTTTCGCAAGATACTTTTATTTCACGTTGCTGCAGTCCACACAACTGGCAAATATTAACTGTACCTGCATTAAAAAGTCCCAGCTTTGTAACGTTCTGTGTGCCATGCTGAATCTCCTGAGAACTAAGTTAAGGGTACACGTGTCTATAATAATAAGGATAATAATAATAATAATGAATGCGATGATGCAGTGGCTTTCATGGCTTTTCAACTGATTGTAAGTGTTATCATGTACATTGTTTTGTCTTCGTATAAAAGATGGGATTCAGCAAATATTCTGCCCAATACGACAGATTTGCTTGTCAATTGCTTGACCATAACTGGTTGAGTATGTCAATATGTGCATCTCTGATCACGAGTAGAAGTAGTGGGGAGCGTCATAGCCATGTGTTGAGAGGAATTCGTTGGGGTGTTTGATATTTCACCTCTGGAAACATGGGCGTTTCGTTCAACATCCTTAAAGAACTCTTATTCAGGTACCTTTTGAGCGGGATGGGCTACTCGACCAGAAGAAAATTCTAACTGGGCCTCACCTGGAAGGTTATGCGCTGTTAATCTTGATATGAGATCGCCATGTCGCGCACATATGGTTGTGATGCATGTGACTGGTGTACCCTTATCAGACGGGTAGTCATGATGGGTATACTAGGCTTCTGACTTTGTAGGCATGCCCACGTGTGTTAGACACATGGAATTCAAAAAGGTGCTGAAGGTGGTTGTTGGTGCAATGGTTAATAATGGAGTTAAAATAGTCAGAGTAGAGCTGATTGGTACGGATTGATCTTCAATTCTGTCGAGTAGGTACGTCAAGGTATAACGTTCTCGCTCATGTCAGTTGCTTATAGAAATGCTTGCAACTAGAAATAGCTGTACTTGCATTTCAAAGGGCCACCCTTGTCACATTCTGTATCTCGCTGGATCTCCCTGAAAACTACGTTAAGTGCACAAGTTTCTGTGGAATCCTCAGCTACTTATTTGTTAATCCCACGAAGAGGCTGTTCCATTGATTGGATCAACTGGAAGCCTTCGTCGTAGTGCCAGAAATTCCATCTCATTATAATGCAGTACACAAAATAAACTAAACGAAAGGACATTAATTTGTAGCAATAAAGTTTTGTATAGAATGCCATAAAAATGAAAATATAGGAAACTTTACTAATAGCAATAGAGTAACGTAAATTATACATTCTGGTACAAGTGACAAATATATGAAAAACTACTGAAACTTACCATCATGGGCTTTGAATTTAGCGTTAATGATGTTATCAGTTTTATAATTATTCCCAAGTTCTTTTGTAACTTACTGTTGAATGCACCGACTCTAGGCATTGACATTCTTTTGTGGTGAAAATGAGATTCTCAACGTCTCCTAATGGATTTAAGAGGATTATTGTACCCAAACAAACGTAAGAATTAATAAGCAAATATAAAATAATTTATAATAAATCAAAATAGTCGATATCTTAGTATACATTCGTACATATATAGGAGATTTGATGAAAAAGTATTTGGAGTGATGCTTTGGTAATGGAGTTAAAATAGTCAAAGTAGAGCTGATTGGTACGGATTGATCTTCAATTCTGTCGAGTTAAGGTATAACGTTCTCGCTCATGTCGGTTGTTTATAGAAATGCTTGCAACTAACGTTTGTTGAGTATGGACCCTCACCACATCACAGAGGTTCCATCTATGACCATGGCAGATAATATGTGTGTGTGTGTTTGTAAAAGAGAGAGAGAGAGAGAGAGAGAGAGAGAGAGAGAGAGAGAGAGAGAGAGAGAGAGAGAGAGA
>NC_068982.1:3038829-3042742 GCF_001194135.2 Octopus bimaculoides | reverse complement strand
ATATATATGTATATATACATACATACATACACACACACACATATATATATATATATATACATATATATATATATATATATAAGTGTGTGCTTGTGAGTCTGTGTGTCAGTGTTTGTCTACCACCTCCGATTGACAGTAGATGTGGGTTTGTTTACGTCCCCGTAACCTAACATTTCGGCAAAATCGTACAAAAGAATAAATACCAGAGTTAAAAACGGTTAAGGCTAAGTGTAGGAGTAGATTCCTTTAACTAAAATCTTCTGCAAGGAGGCGCCCCGGCAGCCTAATCACTGAAACAAGTAATAGACGAAAGGTAAATGACAAACTGTTCGAGAAGTTTCATTTTCTCGCTTCGTATCTTTTCGCATCTAAAGTAATTTTATTATGAAATACATTTTGTAACGGTTAGTCCCGGTTTCTCTCTTTTTGACTTTTTCAACTAAGTGAAAATAAAGGTGGATGTTAATTGAGAGGAAAAACAATTAAATTGAAGAAAAAATTAAATTAAATTAGATATACAACAGAGAGAAGAGGCAATGGAGGAAAATAAAGGTAGAATGGGAAAAAGAAATAGTGAGGTATGTTCAAGTCAGACTTTCTGCTTATCTCTCCCTGCTTTCACTGTTCTACTTCGTAGTAAACGAATATAAACAATGGCTTCTCTACGTCTTATCACCAATGTTCTGTGAGTAATGTATTTCATGGTTTATATGCTCTTTTCGCAATACGACTATTCTATACGCCGAAAGAGTGATATGGTAATGTGATTATTGTAAGCCACGCGTTGTGGAATCCCCTTTTTCACTACCAAACAGATATACCTTTAATTAAATATATTAGATTGTTGAGATTGCTAGAATCATTATACTCTAGATTCATTTAGTAACTAATCTCGATGCTTAGTTAAAAACGGATGTTATTATTACTTGAATGTAAGGCGTCGACCGAGCGGAATCGTTAGCGTACCGTGCAAAATGCTTAGCGGTATTTCGTCGTCTCTCTTTATGTACATTGTCTTTCATCTTTTCGGAGTTGATGAAATAATTACCATTCGATCATTAAGGTCGACATAGTCGACCTACCCTGGCTCTGAAAGTGCCAAAAATTGAAAAGACATTATTATTTGAATGTGAAAGGCTGCGAGTTCGTAGAATCGATTACAAGTTGGTATTTCTTCCAGCTCCTTACGTCCTGGGTTCAAAATTTTGCCGAAGGTCACCTTTGCCAATCATTCTTCCGGCGTGATTACAGTAAGCATCAATTGAACCCTGGAGAGTCGATGTAACGGACTTACCCGCTTCCTTAAAATTGCTGGTCTTGTGCCAAATTTGGAAACCATTATTACCTGAATGCGAACCATCGTCTCGGAAAGAAGAGCTGATGGTTTTGCTTCGGACATTACTCCTACCAATCGACATGCGTATCAGTTTCCTTCAAAAGATTCTCCACTAATTAACTTAACTCACGCTCAAATTCAAAAATGATAATACTATACATCACATCTCCCCCTCCCCCCCACAGTTATATACTTTCTTTTCTTTTGTGTTTGTTTAGTTTTTTCCTTCTTATTCAGGCAGTTATAAATGGTGCTTAGATGACAAATTGAGAGACAAGCAGTGAAATTATTACTAATATTAATGTTTATAACAGTAATAATAATTATTATTAATATCATCATCATCATCATCATCATCATCATCATCATCATCATCATCATCGTGATAATAATGTTAACAGCAGTAATATATCTCAAGAAACCTCCTTCGAGTTTAAGTATCAAATTTTGACATGCAAATAGTTCATTGTAATTTACTTTGATTGAGTTAATATTTCAGCATACATGATTGTTTAGCTGAATGTCAAATTGTGATATTTTTTCTTCTCAGATTTTTATTTAGATCTTGCACGTTATGCAGGCATTATAATATGCTTTTTTCGATAATACATTGTTTTAAGGATAATTTTCTCTGTTTGGGATTTTTCAGTTTTCGTTTTGTTTTTGCGTTTCATCAACACATTTCTACATATTTTATCATTGACTTTGTAATTTTAATTCGTTATGTCGCTCCTGGTTTCAATTTAAATGATTTATTACATCGGAAGATTCATCAGATAAAGTATAGAATAGCATGGACTGGGGGATGAATATCAAATTTAATTCCTGACATGTTGAATGTGACAATGATTTGAAATACCTAATTTCATTATATACACGTCTATATATAATACATATAATGTATATAGAGATATATACGTGTATGTACATATACGTATATATATAACATTTGAACTAATGACATTTTAAGAAAAATAAAACTATATTAACGTTTTGAAAATTCAGCATTATTTTGTGATTAGAATGCATTTCGTTTCTTTGTCTGGAGTCAAATTTTTAAAATTCATATAGATAAGATTTGTTTTCTTAATGAAGCGATATGCAAATGCTGCGACTAGTATTTAGTGATGTCACTTCTATTCTGCAGGTATTTGATATCCGCTTAGATCGGCATGATGCGTAATCTGAAAATTATTTTCATACCTGAAGCCATGAAACAACGATTAAAAAATTTTTTTAAAAAAACGAGAAGAAAAGATATGAATATATTGCATCAAATGGCGGTATTGTGAGGGAAATATAGCATGCGATGTGGATAAAATCTTCTCTTCTCTTATCACAAGCTAACGGTAATATGTATATTGACATTGGTCATCATTTAGCAATGCAGAAAAATGTGTTGATTGGCACTTCATATATTCTACATTATTGAATGGTAAACAAGGTCTCTTTACAGTTATGTCGTTCCGGTTTCCATACTACTGTTTGGCACGAAGTCTAAAAGTCATCTCCCACAACTTTAACTCTATTCTTATAAGTCAAACTTTGTTGGAAGCTGTTGAATATATATCAGTATAAGTATGTTATTTTGCATGTTACATGTTATTTATAATTATTAGTATTACAAAATCCGAGAATTGTCAACTGGCAGAATCATTTGCCTGCCGGACTAAGTGCTTAACAGCATTTTGTCCATCTTTATGCCGTGAGTTCAAAAATTCCGACTTTGCTTTTCAACCTTTCAGAGTCGATAGAATCATTACCAAGTGAACACTGGGGTCGATGAATACAACTAATCTCTCCTCTCAAATTTCAGGTTATTTGCTTATATTAGAAAGGATTATTATTATTATTGTTGTTGTTGTTGTTCTTGTTGTTGTTATCTAAGGCGGCGAGCTGGCAGAAGCGTTTTGTACGTCGGGCATAATTCTTAGCGGCATCGCGACCATATTTACGTTCTGAGTTGAAATTTTCCATCGAGGTCGACGTTTCGTTTCATCCCCCTCTAGGGTCAATAGAATAAGTACCAGTTAAGCACTGGAGTCAATATAATTTACTTAGAATCCTTCACAGAAATTACTGGTCTTGTGTCAAAATTTGAAAACATTATTATTATTATTATTGTCATTTGACAGGGGCGATATTATAGCGTCAATTTCTAATATTTTGAAGCCGCTTACATCGTTCTTATTATTAACAATTATTTCATTGTACACGTAAGATACGAGATACAAAGTAAGTATTAGCGTAAAGAGCGATAATTAAGTTCGAAATAGATGCGACAAGTACGACGGTTCTGCTGTCCACATTTATATAGACATTCACAGAGAAAAGTACACACATATATATACATGCCTTTCTATCTACTTACTACACGCACATACAGACACACTCACACATACCTAAACACACATATATACATACAGGTGTTAGTCATTAATTATAAATTAATTAAATCAGCTGCACGCGACGAGATCTCCTTGTTTGCTATCGCGATACATTTGAACTTGCAATGTCAATTAAGTTGTAATTATTGTGTTCATCACGATAGCGACATTTTCCATTTGATATATATAT
>NC_068982.1:3030131-3037990 GCF_001194135.2 Octopus bimaculoides | reverse complement strand
ACACACACACACACACACATATATATATAAATATGTATATATATTCACAATTTTTTTTATTCTCTGTTTATTTCGTCGTGTTACTTTCTGTTGAAGAGCGTAGGCTCGGAACGTAAAGGACTTTCTCACCTTTCCGAGCGGCAAACCAATACACCTGTTTGTTGTTTATACACCTGTCTTCGTGTTTTCCCTTTCTGTAAATTTCAATTTTATACATATATATATATATATATATGTATGTATACACACACACACACACACATATATATACGTATATGTCAAATGATGGTAGAGGGTGGGACAAACAGCCACACTAATATATTCAAGGTTTTGGTCGCACATCTGTGGGACACATGAAATATTTTATAAATTTTTCCTGTGTTAGCCTCTTTATAAAGACGGCCCCATCTAAACTAGTATAAAGTGAAATATATAAAGGCCCGAAATTTTGGGGGATTGGGCCGGTAGATTAGATCGACCCCAGTATGAAACTGGTACTTAATTTATCGACCCCGAAAGGATGAAAGGCAAAGTCAACCTCGGAGGAATTTGACCTCAGAACGTAAAGACAGACAAAATACCGCAAAGCATTTCGCCCGGCGTGCTGACGTTATAAAAGACGGCGAGCTGGCCGCCTTGTATAAAATTAAATATTGTTTTTATCTATCGTTAAGGTGTTCCATAGGTCTTAGTACGCCAGTGGTACGTGAGCCTTCTCTAAAGGAGCATATCGGCTTTGATAGGTTTGCCTTTAATCTTGTTGAGTACCACATATCAACCTCACTGGTCAAGCCTCGTGGCGATTGTATCTTGAACAGGATAACATCACTCAAAACAAATCAAGAATCATTAGTTGCGTTATAAATTTGAGACAAAAAATTATAATTAACAGAGGGTTTTGTAATCGTATTTAGAATAGTGGGTCATATTCTCGAGCCAAGATAAATTCGTAGGGCATTCTTCCGTGTTATTGCTTGTCGTGGAACAGCCCATTAACATATCTGGTAGATGTGAAGCGAAATCCATTTGGTGAGGACATTAGGGATATTAGTTTTCTTCACCTCAAATTCTGGAGATAAGGGAATATAAGAACTGCAATTGTTGTTTAGCCGTGGATTATCAATGATAAATCAAAACTTTGATCGAAATATCAAGTTATGAATATCGAACTTGTTTAAAGTAATATTTATGGGACCCTGTTATACAATATATAATTTCTTGCCTTTTTCTTTTCAGATAGTAAAGCTCCATGAGAAAGGAATTTGGCTGCTCTTCTGAAGGAACGAGTGACTTCGTGTATTCTTGCTGGAACTCATTGCGGTGTCAACGCAATAAATGTCGGCCACAGTTACATGTAATAGAGCTAAGAGAAATTCTACATATTAGTCTATATTCTGGCGCATCGAATGTCATTTTTTAAAAAATGCCTTTTTTCACATCAAACACACGAATGTGCGCGCACATGTACACACACACAAACACACACTTACACACATATGCACACATTCCTATATATACACAAAGAGGAGGAGATAGAGGGGCTACTATTATAGTTTCCTTGGCTTTTTTGACTTGATTACATACAGAAAAGTGTATATCGGAGATTAAAAACACCCAGTGTTTGTCTTTGACACACGAAATATTTATGATGAAAATCATATCTGACCAATGTCATATATTTGTCTTTCATAAACTTGTGAAAAAAAAAGTAAATGTATGAAATGAACAAAGTATGTAAAATATGTACAAGTATTTACCATAAAAGTGTAACGACTTATAAGGATTCTCTTACACACTCGGATATTATCTAAAACAAAAGGAATAAAAAAAAACACGTCTGAAACTACATTTGAGAGGTCTGAAAACAACAGATCTGAACATGAAAATGTCTACACGTAAAGCGTTTTACACACAAGGATAATGTCGGATAAAATACGAAGAAAACCCGAATGAAAAATAACGTGTTTCTTTTCATTCATTTAAGTTTATACGCGTTTTAGAAGAAAAACACTTGGTGTTGTTTACAGATTTGTCATATATGTCTTTCAAGTGACAAAGACGTGTCTTTTTTTATTCCGTCCAAATGACATGCAAAATTCCTTAATAAACATTTCACAAAAGTTTGAGGCTTTCATTCATTTAGTTTCATTCTGCCTTGTGTGTTTATGAAAGACAAATGCGTTGTATTGTTCAAATATGGTTGGTTTATCACGTGCGAAAGACAAACATGTGGCAGTATTTAATTTCTGTATTTACATGAATTTTCTACTTGATGTCAAAAGTGCAAACGAAAATATGGCGGCCAAAAAAAATTTCATGTGACAGAATCTAATAAAAGAATGACATTTGCAATGTCTGTTATGGGAAATATCGAAAACAACGCCTGCATTTCTTTAACTTCAACGATTGGGTTACATACATACACGCATACATACATACATACATACATACATACATACACACATATATAAATACATACATAGATGCATACATACAAACATACATGCATACATGCATAAATACTGCCTCACACATACATGCGTACATACATGCATATATATATACATGCATGCGTGCCTACATACATACATGCATACATACATGCATTCATACATACATTCATGCATACATACACGCATACATACATGCATTCATACATACATACCTGTATGCACACATCATAGCTGTACCCTCGTTTCACGAGAAAAGCCATTGCCGAAAAGAATTACTGAAATGATTCATTATTGACGCCATGCGATACCCTTTATATGACTTCTAAGCGCCCACATTTTCACAAATTTTATTACTTATAGGCTTATGGCGCTCGCCTCCTGTCGTCTTCCAGTTCACCAGCTACTTGGGCAGTCTCCCATCACTCGTCCTTACTAGATGTCACCCCCACTCTCTTAACATGTCTTTTCAGACCTCTCACTATTGTGAATTGCAATAGCTATGTGTATCATGGGTCCATTCCTGTGAGATTTTGATTGTTGACCCGGCCTGCATGACTCAAACTCCTCCCACAAACCATCCACAAACCACCCACACGTAAACGTAATACTCCCTCACTCTCTACAGGTTCCCTCCTCAGACCCTTTCTATTTCTCTTATACTTCACTCTGTCCCTGTCAAACCCCAAACAACACTATGTACTCTCTTCCTCCATCCATCCCGGTGTTATGCCTCCCTCTCTCAATCACCAACTACGAATTCCCGTCTGTATTAGAGCATTTTTAAGGCAATCCTTAAACCTTTATTTAGCTTTATGCGCTGGTCTCCTGCCGTCTTCCAACTCACTATGCAAATAGCTGCTTGGGAAGTCTCTCATCACTTATCCTTACCAGATATCTCCCCACATCAAAGGTCTTTGCAGAATCATTGACTCTCTCCTCCTACTGCCACTCATATGACGCACCTCCACATTACTAATGGCCATCTTCGAGTTTATCCCCCCCAATTTTTTCTCAGACAGTATTGATGGCATCATTCCAGTTTACTTTACATGCCTACGGGAAATAACCCATGACTCTCTCCCATATAGCAAAGATGGAAAACCCCACGTGTTATATACCTTAACTTTAATTTATGAAGATATATTATGTTGTGTCCACAGACGCCTGTCAAACCTACCAGAAGCTCTACTAGCCCTGCTGATTCTATATGAAATTTCCTCATCAAGACCAGCAGTGTTCAAAGTACTTCCTACATCAATAAATAAATCTAGGTACAGTCTCCAACCTTTGACCTTTTACAGTTATAAAAAGTCCCACATACATATTGGAGTGAGCAAGCTGGTACATTATTACAATTTTGATTTTGTTTTTTAGATTGATCGTTAGACCCAATGCTGCACGTGCTTCAGAAATCTCATTCAGCATGTGCTGCATATCTTTCTGGGAATTTCTCAACAGGTCACAATCGTCTGTATACAGGAACTCAATGAGGTGAGAATGCAGAACATTTGTTTTGGCAGACAGAGTTTTGAGATTGAACAGTTTTCCCGTTGTCCTATACCTTATATAGAATCCTTTAGTGCAGTCTTCAAAAGCTATTTGAAAAACTATTTCAAAGTACATAGCAAACAATGTTGGAGCAGGAATATCACCTTGTTTTACACCATTTTCTACAGAAATTCCATCTGATAAGATACCTCCAACATTAACTTTCACATCTGTCTTGCCATGAAACTGTCTAAGCATTCCCACAAATTTATTGACAAAATCACACATTGTCAGATCAATGAAAACCTGATATAAGTCCATATACTGTTCGATGCACTTCTCTAGCAACTGTCTCTTGCGGATTATGCGGGCCTAAAGAGGGGCTTCAACGAAAACTTAATTTCATATATATATATATATATATATATATGAAGAGAGAGAGAGAGAGAGAGAGAGAGAGAGAGAGAGAGAGAGAGAGAGAGAGAGATAGAGAGGGCGGTTTTATAATTAGAAGGGAAAGGAATTAAGAAAAATTCATGCAGATATCAATATATCACTCAGTATTGAAAGAATTTGGTTAACAATATCCAACAATGAGATACCAGTAAATATAAGTAGAATACACATCCAAGGTAAATCATCATGTATGACAAGTAGATTCAAATATCACTTAGAAGAATTGTACACACACACACACACACACACACACACACACATACACACACACACACACAGAGGCACACACACACACATACGCACACACAGACACAGATATATACAACGGACTTCTTTCAGGTTCCGCATACGAAGACCAACGACAAGGCTTTGATCGGCTTGAGGCTATAGTGGTAGATATTTATCCAAGAAGCTACAAAGTAGAACTGAACCCAGGACCATGCTGTTGGAAAACAAACTTTTTACCACACAGTCACTCCTGCGACTATATCTTGAACATAATTATGGTAGAAAAAAAAACTAGATAAGGAAAGCTGGACTATATTTCAATCCCTACGTAATACTTCTGCTCACTCCATTGGGAATATTTCAATGAAATTCAAAGTCAGTCCTTTATAAACCAGAGAGATGTATTGTCGACCAGACAGAAAATTTAATGAAAAGTTCGCTTCGTCGATTTTTCTGTACTAAGTCATCATAATAAAGAAACCATGCGAAACAATATACAATAGCATTGACAAATATTTATAAACCAAATGTTGATTCAAATTATTTTGATTTAATCAAGTAAGCTGACATATACATGCATTATTGTTTTATTATTTTCCGGCAATTCACATATGAAAAGTATCTTCTTTATAAACGATGCTAATTTAAAGAAAAGTTGCATGCTAGTTATTTCTTGAATTTAGAAACAAATTATTTGGAGTATTAACGATAGATAACAATATATTTAATAGGTTTATTCGTAGGATGTAGAAGAAAATGTAGTAAGTTCACAAAGAATGATAGTCAAGCGCTTTAAGAGCGTGGGTTATTTTTAGATCTTACATCGTTGCTTTTGGTTTCAAGGCATTTTAACGAAGAGTGATCCCCCCTGCGCATTATTTTCCATATATTTCGTATCACACGGTCTACATCAAGAGCGACAAAAACAGAATGAAACAGATAACCATATTTAAGCGTACTATTGAGTGTATTTATTATTTTTAGGTTCAATTTAACGATTTTGACAGCCCGAGGCTGAAAAAATACAATGCCAAACTAGAGAGCAATTTAATTTAAATAGAGATTCGCGAAATATTCTAGATTGTAAATATTTAATCTGAACTCTACCGGTTTTATCACCTTAGCGTCCGAACAACGGGAAACAATAAAAAGAATAATGGTATTATATATTGTCAGCAGCCTTCCAATTTATACATTACACAAGAGGTTGTTTCATACTGCTGTAAAGGACGGTGAGTATTTTTTTGTCGACCCGGAGATATTACTTGTATCAAATGTCTTCAAATACTATAAATTTAAAACGGAGCAATTTATAGAGAGTAACTTTACATTAAGAAATAGTCCGTATAATTTCCTGTAATTCAGACGACTTCATTGTTCCTGCAGATAAAATGTCAAAAGCGTTGCCCCGGAGTATGGGGACGGAGATGTGCTGCAACAGCTACCCTGACCCGCAAGGCTAAGTCTTGCGGATAGAAACCTTGTGTTATCTTCTATTTTATCGTTCACTGTGGACCCTCTGTTCGAGATGTACATTATGTTGACACGAAGAGCAGAAACCCTACAGTTATCTCAGTAAGTGCATCAAAGTCAGGTTGCCGATTATTGTATCCAATTAGATGAGCCAGTTCGTCTAATTCATATCAGAGCTTTATGTGTAAAAGTAAAGAGACCTATATGCATGACACATTTGCAAGAACTTATGGTTTCAAATGGTTTCAATCTCTGACTCAAGGCCAGCGATTTTCAGCTCTCAACTTGTGTTTATTTTAGCGTCCCAAAAAGAATCAAAAGCAATGTTGAACTTCGGCGGAATTTGAAATTTCGTTTTCGATAAAATAAGTAGCATTTCACTCTTCCCCCCACCCCTAAACTTAGTAACCTTGGGACAACATTTGAAACCGTTATTTCTTGTATGCATGTCGTGTATATAGATCTATATACCTTTACACATAACATCCTGATATATCTTGAATGAACAGAATCAACTGATTGGACATAGTATTAGGCAATGTCCTCGCCTTCCTTATACGATGGGCTACTGAAAAGTTCCTGCATTTGAGCAAAAGAAAATACAATAGGATCAATTAATTATCATTTTATTCAACATATTCTCCTCTCAGTTTCACACACTTATTGCGGCTGTTCTCCGGTTTTTCTAAGCCCTGTACAAGAACTCGAAAGTTCGGGTCTCTAACCGGGTCTTTCGCAATACCCTTAAAGGCAGAAACCTCTTATAACCTATTTTCTATACAGACACGGCTCTTCTCATATTGTACTTTTGCTGGGCTTGTAAAACTCACCAAAACTCCTTCCTACATAGCAATATTCAAATCAGTTTTTAACTGCAACACTTGTAGATATCAACGTAATTAGCCCCTAGACAAGAGAAACAATCAATTAAAAATCAGATAGATATTGCAGACAAATTTGGAGTATACGGTAGTACACGAAGGAAAGCGCTAACGACTATTTTTCATGAAGAGTAGAAAAGAAGTAATCACAAAACGCATCATATGATTAGAATATTGTGTTGTTAAGATACAACGACGATATAGTTACTGATAATTGCCTACATCCATTTTGACATTTTAAACCACCTCAAATGTTAACGTTGGACTACTGCGAATAATTCTCACCAGTGAGTTAAATGCGGCGAAGATACAAACTACATGTAGCAGAACATTTAATTGAGTCTATGTTTAGAAACTATTCATTGGTAGGTATTTTATGCTAACTTATTTAAAATTATTTTGCCGTAAATCTTCAAGATTTTGAACTAATCTCTCACGTGTTATAATCGCATGCAGATAGCTTTATGAATATTTATGGTTTTCTCATTTGATGAAAATACTTTGCTACAAATGGATTTAGATCACATTGAGCAAAAATTACCTCTGAGTCACCTTGTTTATATTTAAAATATTTGCGTTCATAAGCTTAGATTGTTAAGTATAAAGCTGAGGTTGTTTAGCTGTTTCACCGATTCCAACTAGAAGTTATATAGTTAATAAAATTAATACGATCGTAATATCCCCTTCATATCGGTACCCGCTTAATACATAACCACCGTAATCAACTAATCTTTTAAACCAAGCCCACTATCACGCCATAATAAAAGGGAGTCGAAAGTAAAACCTGAAATAGTCGAACACCGACACCGAAGTCATTTTCTGCCAGGTTTTGTTACACTGCATGGTTATTGTTACCAGAAACTTCCAAATACCATTTTTC
>NC_068982.1:3027243-3030121 GCF_001194135.2 Octopus bimaculoides | reverse complement strand
ACTACTACTACTACTACTACTACTACTACTACTACTACTACTAATAATAATAATAATAATAGTAAATCATAATAACAAGGCTGTGTAATTGGCATGTAAAGATAGAGATCTAATTAAAATAGGAAGAAAGCCCAATTTTGTAAATGAAACACAATGACATAAATCATTTGTAACTCACCAGTGAGCTTATTATTACAAACACACACTCACGCCTACGCCGCAAATACGCACAACCACACACACACACACACACACGCATACACAACCACACGCTACATATGTGTACGTCCTTATATTTGAGGCGCTTTCGCATGCACGCATACACAGTATACACACACAGCCTCGTCAATTCATGGATAATAATCCACGCTCATTCATTCAATTCCAACGTCAGCATCTACGCTTTAATTATACTTGTACATTTAGCAAAGCTGGTCGTGGTTTTTGAAAAAGGAAAGAACGCATAATATTATAAGGAATAATGACAGGTGCGAGGGGAGCAGTAGGCGAAACAGCAACAGCACTGACAGGAATGCAGTGTTCTAGTTTAATGCATGAATGATTGGCCAGTGATCGAATGGAAGAAATATAATTGATTGGACGAGCATCAGTATATTATTTAGCATTTATTCTATCAAAAGACATGAAATTAGTACGTAGGGCCTACGCAGTTGGAAATAAATTGCTCTTAAAAAGTGTATCCTTTCTATTAGAGGCACAAGGCTCGAAATTTTTTGGGTGTGGACAATTCCACCCCAGTATTCGATTTTCACTTATTTCATCAACCCTGAAAGGATAATATGTAAAGTCGGCCTTGGTGGAATTTGAACTCATTGACAATTAATATAAATTATACTGAGAGGCAGCGATGTGGTGGGAGAAATATCGTTTGAAGATCAATAAGTTAAGACAGCGAGCTGGCAGAATCGTTAGCACGGCGGGCGAAATGATTTATGACATTTTGTCAGTCTTTATGTTCTGAGTTCAAATTCTGCAGAGGTCGATTCTGCTTTTCATCTTTTCCAGGCCGATAGCCAAAATACCAGTTGACTACTGCTGTCTATAGAATCGGCTATACTCCCTCCTCCAAAATTGCTTGCTTTGTGACAAAATTGGAAATCAGTTTATGAAACGATTAAAACGGTGAGATGGCGGAATCGTTAGTGCGCTCGAGAAAAACTGCTTAGCGGCATTTCGTCCGTCTTTACGTTCTAAGTTCAAATTCCACAGAACTTTGCTTTCCATCCTTTCCAGGGTTGCATGAGTACCAGTTGAGCACTCTGACTGAGGTAATGGGCTCTCCTTCTCCCCCGACTTTGCTGACGTAGTGCCCAAATTTAAAACCAATACATGGGAGAATTCTTCTGTTCGCATTTTATCTGGAAGAAATCCGTTGTATTCAGCCCTGAAAATGGATGAACCTTACCTAGTCTTAGCGAAAACTATAGATTACTAGTGCGCTCTTACAATTCCATTACAAGTTGAGGGACTGTACTATTTTCTACTCTAATTCCTTTCTCATAGTAATTTAATTTTATCAATAACAACACAAGTTTATACAATGTGCAGCAGTGGCATATTGATGCAGTGAAAATATAATTAAAGAAATGTTTTGATTAAAATGAAACTGATACTTGGGTTATCTTTATTTTATTGAGTCTAGAAGTGTTAAGAACATAACAGATGTCTATGAAATTTGAGCCAAGAACTTAGGGATGTTACAGAAAATCATAAACGTTTTGACAAATGTCGATTCCTGAATATCACTTGACCATGTTTTAAACTTGAAGTTGATCGCAACTGATTTTAAAAGCCAGCGTTTTAATCTTCTGAAAAAAAAAACCCCTTACTCTTCAGCTGAACAGCGTTTTTCTTTTTATATTCTTGCATATAATGTTTGGAATACTATTATTATTTTTACTGTAGGAAGAACGAAAAAAGGGGGAGTAATAAAGTTGATAGTGCCGGATAAGGAAAGAGAGAGAATACTAGTATAAGGAGAAAAGGAGATGAAAGAGAAGTCAAAGGGTTTCTACCCTTATAAAAACAACATCTTTTACGAATAAGAACTTAAGGTATACAAAGAAAAATCATGACAAACTGAATATTTCACTTAACAAGCAGTTATATTGACAATTTAATATTATTCTGTAATGAAAGACAGAAAAAATAATCAGAAACAACTCTGATTAAACAAAGATATAAAATTAAAAAGAGTTAAAAAAAACCCACAAAACACAAGGGAAATTTTATTCTTTGAGACTTTCAGCTGCATTGTAATTTTTTTTCTAGAATCAGTATTTTTTTCTTTGTTTACTTCCGTCAAAATTCTTTTCACCAAATCTCTTCCAAATGATTTAATCACAATTTAATAATAATGTTTAAGATAGTCTTGTGGACTTGAACGACTAAAATAAGAAAAGGAAAAATGGCGTAATGCAGTTTCATGCATAGTTCTTTTCTTTCATTCTTTTCAAAGAGACAAAGAATGGCAAATATCCATACACCGATGCACATACTTACACATACTACAGATTCGTGTACTGGCATTCGAACAGATAGGGCTGCATGTAAATCTATGTGTGCATGGTGCAAAGCGAATACAAAGTCAATCACACGTATAGAAGCAAATGAAATGAGTAAACACGATAAGATGTATTTTCCTACACAAATGCTACTGAGAGACAATATTTGTACACATATACATTTTATATACATCACCAACTATAAAATACAAAGGAACATGCGTATATATTGAAACACACAAACTTATACACACGTGCATGTAGTGCTCACACACATATATGTGTGTGTATGTTATACATATACACATACATACATACACACACATATATATATATATATATATATATATATA
>NC_068982.1:3017370-3020557 GCF_001194135.2 Octopus bimaculoides | reverse complement strand
TAGTTTCTTTAATTTTCAGCCATTCAATCATGATTTGATTTTTTAGATCATGTAGTTCTGTTGCGTCGATTTCTGTATGACTTCCTTCATCTATTTGATTTTCACCCGCATTAGTGTTTATGGTTGGTTCAGAGAGTATTTCTATTATTATTATTATTATTATTATTATTATTATTATTATTATTATTATTATTATTATTATTATTATTAGTGTAATGATCCTCTCAAACATAACAAAATTTTGTTTCAACTCACCAATTCACATCAAGAATAATGCAAACTAAATACAAAAACGAAACATATAATAGTCGTTCTCTTAGGAACATTACATGGAAAGCTGTTTAATACCATGCAAATACACCCACAAGCTCGTATTGTCACGTCGTGCTACAGACACACCATATATTTTTCTATTTACTTTCAGCATCATTTAATGTTAGAATTGTGTCAATATGATAGTTCGAGTCACTCTTTTCAAACTTGTCTGCTGAATTTTCAATTTTTTTCAACGTTCACTTTCAAAAGCTAAATGCCATTCCCGTGATTTGAAATACAATTACCATTTTGAGTGAAGAAGATAACTCATTTTTTTAGAAATTTAAATATATCAAATAGTCAATACATTTTTTCTTTCTTTTCACGTATACTTTTTATGTCAGAGATTTGTCATTGTCATTTACAAGTTGAATTTTAGAGTCGTCTCATCCAAGGAGTTTATTTTTAGGGCAATTTTTAACGTCTAAACGTCGTTTCCGTTATGTACCAAAAAATTCTCATAGGATTCATATTAACATTGTTTTCGTGAAAGTAAAGCCTATTTTTAACTATTCACCAGCAATTTTGCATCAGAGTACTCGTTCGTTGCATGAAGAAATCAATCTATTTTCATGTAACATAAAATAATATTTCACTTTCCGGATTGTGAGTGAAACTAGAGCTGAAAATTTGAGTATAGGTAATGTTTATGCATTAACCTCAGTATGCTTGTGCGCATATTTTTTTCTTTTTGGTCTTTGATATTTTTATATTGTTTACTGTCGTTTTGTTTTGTTTTCCATCATGATTCCGCACGCATTCTCTAGTAACTGTTTTTGTTTGTACTAAAATTGATTATTTTCTGCTAACATTTTAAATTCTAGACATTCTTTGACATTTTTTAACGTTTCTTTCCTTCGGCAAGTAATAAATTTCAGCAACAGTTAAAACTATCACACGTGCCATTTTTGCTACTCTCACAACTTTTCAAAGAATTTACGTGATGGGGGGTAGCATTTATGTCTCCACCTTCACTAACATCTCCACCTGAAACTTGAAAATGTTGGTGATAACTTGACCGAAGAGGAAAGCGTCTGGTGTCTGTCTTCAGTGCTTTCAACATCTTTCTCTTGGGCAACCTCATCCGTCAGAAAGCCTCTCCTTTTCGGCAAAAGAAGACAATGTTCACAATGGATTTTGATGATAGATGAATTTGTTCCACGGCGGCGTTAGGTGTTCAGCATAATTCCACAAATCAATAATGCTCCTATTCTGAAAGGGCACGTGGAATGCGGGTTTGATGATTTCGTCGCTAAATCCCCAGTGATCATCCGGTACTTAGTTTATCGACCCCAAAAGAAAGACCAACAATATTGGCCTCTGCGGAATTTGAATGCAGAAAGTCGGAAGAAACGTTTCATTTTCCCCGGCGCGCTACCGATTCTCAAGGCACACTTCCTTAATGTTAATTCTAATTAATTCTGAGTTTGGACAATGCCACTAATTTTCAGGCGAGGGTCCAATCGATTAAACTGACTGGTAGTATGTTTTATCAATCCCGAAATGATGAACGAGAAACTTAGACTGGATGGAACTGGAAATTAGAAGGAAAAGAATTGGAAGAAAAGCCGCAAAGTGTTTTGTTCAATAAGTAAAGTGGCGGCATGCTACTTTACTTATTATTCAACAAGAGTCTCAGATGCTAGAACAAGGCCATCAATTTTAAGAGGAGGGGGCTAATCAATCATATCGATCCCGATACTCAATCAAGTTAATTTATCGACTCCGAAATAATGAAACGCAAAGTCGATCTGGGTGGAATTTGAAACCAGAACGTAAAATAGAAAATTACTATTTTTAAATCTCACGTGAGATATTCAGCAACAGTACTGGCAGTCCTGGTTTAGGACGAATGTTGCTGTAAATTAGCCCCAGGAAACATCGTCTTCAGCTGGCTATACGACACGATCTGTGTCCTTATATTTTCAAATAAGGGAATCTAGGACCCCCACTCAGCTGAAAAAAAAAATCTCTATATGGCGATTTCCGAGTTATTTCCCTTTATCAGCACATGTCAATTATTCTGTGCTGATGAAAGGAAATTCTTTGCTGAAGGGGAAATTCTATGCTGATGAAGGGAAATAACCCGGAAATAGCGAAACACAGATACTATTTTGAGCTGAGTGGGGGTGCTAGATTCCCTTGTTCGAAAATATAACGACACAGATCGTGTCATATAGCCAGCTGGAGACGATGTCTTTCGGAGCTAAATTACAGCAACATTCGTCCTAAACCAGGACTGCCATGTTATGTTGGTTAACAATCTTTACTACAAGACGTCGTAAAGATTTTGATCTGTGCTTAGCTACCCTAGCAGCTCACTGCCATAATGTCCGTTTTCTATTTACATATAACTACTGCAAACCAGTGAGTAGTGAGAAGTATTTTACTATAGCAAATGGAAACCTACGTTCTCTTTAATTAGAAGGATCGAATACAAACACACACACGCACGCACACACACACACACACAAGCACACCCACACACACTGACGAATTACTAACATATTTCAGGCAACCTTTATTTCAAAGATAGGCGCAGGTGTGGCTATAGTCGCAAGCGTAGCTTATGAGGCGCATAGCTTTGTGGTAAGAAGTTTGCCTTCCAACTACATGGTTTCCGGTTCCGCTCCACTGCGTGGTGCCTTGGGCAAGTGTCTTCTACTATAGCTTCAGGCCAACCAAACTCTTGTGAGTGGATTTCGAAGATGGAAACTGAAAGAAGCCCGTGGTATATATATATATATATATATATATATATATACGTGTGCGTGTGCGTACATATGTGTGTGTATATTTATATATAAATGTACATATATAGATCTGTGTATATATATATGTGTATATATATATATATATATATATATATATA
>NC_068982.1:3009394-3017000 GCF_001194135.2 Octopus bimaculoides | reverse complement strand
ATTTATATATATATATATATTTATATATATATACGTGTGTGCATGTGTATCTCTGTGTCTGTGTTTGTCTCCCACTACCGCTGGACAACCGGTGTTGGTGTCTTTACATCCCTCTAACTAACGCTTCGGCAAAAGCGAGAAACGAGATAAGTATCGGGCATAAACATATAAGTACAGGAATCGATCCATTCGACTAAACATTCTTCGCGGCGGTCCTCCTACTTGGCCGTAGTCTAATGACTGAAACAAGTAAAAGATGAAAAAGAAATGAAATTTAACTATAGCTTTGAAATCTTTGGAATGTTTTGTAATTCCAATCTTCGGGGTTTTTTTTCTATTAGTCAGGTTTGCAAAGATATAAACTGCTTTTACACTCAAGTGGGTAGTTAACGTATCAAATGCGTTGACAGAAAACGAACCGGCGAAACATTGAGTCACTGTGAAGCTGTGTAGAGATTTCATCTGCTCAAATTCATTACAAATATTTTAGTAATATTTTAAAATATTCATCGATCTATGTAGTTTGTACAGAAAAAGTTCGCTTCAGGACTTTTTTCTAAATCCTCTTCTGCAACAATAATAATTTATTTGCATCGACTGCAAATACACAACCTCAACATCGGCAACAAAATATATTCGCCAACATTGAAAATGTAAATATTATATTTCAATAATAATTGGTTAATTTATTCCTTCGTTTGTATAGAATTTCTACGAAATCATAAAAGATTGCTTGCCAGAATATGATGGAATAGCACGTATCGATATCAATGAAGATACAAAAATGGAGGTAAACAATGACAAATTGCCTATTTTTGTTTGCTTTACAAATTTAGCTGAAACGACTAATTTCTAGCATTCCGATAATGCCATACATTTGTCAACTGTCGCAGGATGTGAACTCGGAATGTAGAGCTACAAAATGAAGCAATAGCTTTCGGAACGGTCTGTTTTGTTTGAAATACTGTTCACTATTTATTTCTAAGGTGATATCTTAGGGAGAGGCTTGAAATAGAAACTTTAAAAGGAAGAATATAATGCGAAAATACAAGTAATGATCACAGCACTGAAAATGTAAAATATGGAAATAGAAATAAGAGGTGCAACAAAACCAAACCACGTGACTGCAGAGTAATGACTGAAATACCAGTCGAGAACCCCTCAAACAAAAAAGGTACGAAAGAAGGAATTTGAAGTCGGTTTAAAAACAGGAAATTCTCTGAAGTAAGAAATCATGATGATGGTAATCAAAATTCAGGAATTAAAATGAATAGATTCTATGAGCCACCGAGAGCACCATCCCAAAATAAGGCTTAATGATAACATCAATAAAAAGCAAACAAATTTGGTTATTACAGACTTAATAATAAAAGATACAATCAATATTTCCAAGCCAAAATTTGCAATTTCTGAGAGGTTGGTGGGGCAGGGCGATTCGTTCGGTTCCAGGGCTCAACGAGGACTTATTTTAACGATAACGAAGGAATGAAAAGCAAAGTTAACCTCGGTAGAATCTAAACTCGGAACGGATAAACAGACATAATTAGGGCAAACAAGAAAACCCTGCAGGTTTAGACAAGATGGACAGAATACAAAATGGATGAAATAAAATATCTTAATCATTCTCTCAATCTCATCTACCTTCCAGGAAATTTGTAAGATGAGAGCAACTTTACTTTTCTCTCCAAGCCAAACTTGGCATTATCAGATAGAAATTGATATCATTTTTTTCATTCTCTTACGTGATAACCACCAGGTATATCGAGATTGTGTGCACGTTCCAACGAATGGAGTAAGGGTATTTGCAATCATAACCTGTTCCTTTCCGCATACGAATAAATAATAATTTTCACCATTATTTTTGCTGCAATAAATAGAAAAAAAGTGCCGGTAAATTTATGCCGACTGTGAAATAAAAAGAAAAAAATGGGACAAAAATATCAATTGAGCACAAAAATAAAAATATTCAATGAATGTCTTTAACAAAATCTTCCATCCAGAAAATCTGTGACACCTCATAAATCTCTAAAGCTGTTGGACGTTATGTTCAGTATCTGTTTCCAGCAATTGAATTGGTTTCAAATTTTGTCTCAAGACCAGCAATTTCGTGGGAGGGAGGCAGGTCCATTGCACTGACCACGGTACTCAACTGATCCTTATGTGTTATCGACGCTGACAAATGAAAGACAAAATCGGCCTCGACGGAATTTGAACTTAGAACACAATGATGGACTATATGCCGCTAAGCATTCTGTCCGGCGCAATACCAATTCTGCCAGTTCGGTGACTTACTCTTATTTAATTAGAAAAGAAAATTAAAGGAGTCCTACACTCCGACATCAGCCTCGCAAAACTCGACGACTTCCACCAAACTTTCGGAGGAGATCGTCTGCTTTTCAAGTTTTAGATGAAAATAAAGTTTGTTGCATGAAGAAAGTCACTCTTGTTAGTTATCAAAATCTCGTCCACCGCACAAACTCATTTATAATAGCCATCAAAGATGGAAACTGTCAGAACTTTTTTCCAAACAAAAGAGACAGGCTTATCTTTACCATCGAGATCAGTTATTCACGCGATAAAAGGTGTCCGATATAAATCCAAATGTCAGGAATGTTCAGAGTCTGAACATGTGCACAGTTTACACGAGAAATCAAGAATCATGATCAAAATAACCAATTCCATTAAAAAATTCTGTATACTTTG
Source organism: Octopus bimaculoides (assembly GCF_001194135.2). NCBI lineage: Eukaryota > Metazoa > Mollusca > Cephalopoda > Octopoda > Octopodidae > Octopus > Octopus bimaculoides. The sequence continues at coordinate 3,014,297 of NC_068982.1, read as the reverse complement.
AAAAAAATATCAAAAATTTTCGAAAACAAAAAACGTGGCAGATTTTCTTGCAAACTAAAAATATTTCAGTCTGATTGATAGTCTCTCATGAATCATACATCGTTGATTATGCCGTCACGATTTTGCAACAAATATCTCATAGGGAATGACGAGGCTTCCTCTGCTTTGAAGGAAGTTAGTGAACTACTGCTAAGCGTAAAGAACACTTTCTGCAAACTATCAATGCTATGTCTAGTAATTCCAAATTTTTCTCTCTCCTTGATAAACGTTTGTGTCATTTAGCGAATGAATGTTCTCATAATTAATGTCAGCAGCTTCGTTAATGACAACATTTCATCTATGTGACTGTGTTGATGCTTCAATTATCTTTTAGTGAGCGTGGTGCTTCAATTATCTTTTGGCGAGGTTGGTGCTTCAATTATCATGATTTGAGAATCGGAATTCGAACTAGGTAATTCTGATGAAGTGACAAGCATACTTCTATAGAACTTGTTTGCGATACTGTGTCGTGAAGATTTTAATAGCAAAATTATAAATAATTTAACCTGCCGAGGCGAAAGCAATGGAAGGGGACCTTTTTGGTTCAGCTTCAGATTGGGAGATGCAAGTGGGCCTGAGGGCCAGACTTGTCTTCTCAGTGGAGATAGTGGTGACATCACTCCTACCAAATATGTTTCTGGTGTTTATGAATACAAAACCAATCATTGTGGTCGAAGACATACTCGAGATTTTTCCACCATTATCGAAATGGAAATATCAAGAGCTGACATGCAGCCTCATTCCCCATTGAAGTCAGCGGCCGCAGCTTTGCATTTGGTTCAGTGCACTATTTCCTGTAGAAGATGGGTCTGAAATCCAGATACGAACGAAAACCATCAAGGAAATAGGCATGGTAGCTGAAAGTAGCTCAAGATCTCTATGGTTGATAAGAGACCACAAGTCGAACATTTCCTTATGTGGAGGTCCTGGCTGCACCACTCAGGCGAAGCCTAGAGACTAAGAGGCGAAATGCTTGGGGACCACGGAGATACCCGCTGACTATATGGAAGGGTTTCCAGCATTGCAATGAACTTAAAGGTGCTAGAAAAACCTCTGAGTAGCTCCGGCATTTTATGCGTGGGACAAAGCATCTCTGATGTTTATTTCATTTTTCAATATTTCATTAAACTATTAAAAAATTTATTCCTTTGTTGTCCAATTCTTTTCTCAATATATTTTCTCAGCAATAAAGATATTTGAGTATTTTAAAATTCTTTTTGATCGAAACAAATATAAATCCCGTAGAAATGAATGTTGCATTTTGCGACCAAGTTCTCCATTCATTATCTAAATAGTGACGTGTTGCTCCATAAAGATCATAACCTTAGTAATACAACGTTTAAGGAATGGGAAATGTTCTAGCATTGCAAATAAACCATTTTCCTTTCTCATTGTATTATTAATTACAATTCCTGACCATGCTCCTCTTTAATAAATTTCGAAAGTATTTAATGTCTTTCTATTATTTCAGAAGTATGCAATGAACTAATAATTCTTCCAACTTTGCCCTTGCTTCAATCTTCAGTGAAAGGGACTTCTGAAATAAGTCATAATTCATTATATTCATATCACTGAAGTGCGACACAATTATTACTCTCAGTCGTCACTCCAGAATCTACATTTTGATCATCATTTCAAATGAAACTTTTATGTCAATTTAGCTGCATCGCAATTGATGCTCACAGTTAATATCCATACCAAATTTCCTCATGGAATTTTCTACATCACTTACAAACTGTAACTGTAGTTTTTTGCAAAACAAAGTAGAGTTCAGAAAGTTTTATCTCAAAAAGATCAATAACCTTTCAGCAGGTAAATTTTCAAAAGTTATATTCTTTCCTAAATCTTTAAGTTTCAGAATTTATCTCATGTGCAAACATTCACATTCAAATTATGCAAAGAACTATATACTCATCTACAGAAATATTGAATTATGCAGACTTTCGCTTCTTTCAAATATTTCACGATCCAATATTCTTAATGACGTTGAAGCATCGACTTTAAATAAGAAATGGTTTGGCAAACCGAACTCTTATCTGTTGTATTCTGAAGAATGTCGTATTGTGTATTGGATTCATTTGAAAATTAACCACAATTAATTTGGATACGATCTCATTCTGTTTTCCCTACAAAAAGTTTATATCGTGTTGGTCGATTCTTCTCTCTTAAAAAAAGCGTCTAATGCGCTTATAGCAGTATAAGCTGCGTTAAAAACCATTTGCTGAATTCCCTGAGTAGTTTAAGGTGGTATTGAAATAGTTAATTAGTGTTTAAATATGAAAGCAAAGAATGCCACCAAAATAGAATAAAATACGTTGAATGTCTGTGTGAATTTATAGCAAAATATTTGGGGATTCCGGACAAGAATTCCACTGAGAAGCCGTGTCAATAAAAGCAACATAGATCATGTTGAGATCATTTTGAGACTAAATTTTAGCATTACATGAATTCATGCAATGGACAACTGTAGCTTTAAAAACAATTTGCTTTTATAAGAGACAGTGTAGTACGATAAGCATTGGTGTCTCAGAGTTCAGTTCAGTGTTATGGAGAAAGAAATGTATTCTTCTAGACATCTCTGTATGTACCATAGTTATTATTCCGATTGAATATAATATTCATAACATCAAAGGAGGATGTAAATCGATAGTGGCGCTATCAATTATCAATGCAATAACAGTGCTTTAGTGATATTAATCAAGATGTCAGCAATAATGCAGTAAAAGCTTATACACTGTTATCGAAACCTAGTATAATGATCCATATCATAATACCATATACGTACATCAAGAAAAGCTTTATTCACCTTCAAAAGAGAAACTTTTAAGATATATATATATATATATATATATATGTGCATATATGGTGCCCCAGCATGGCCGCAGCCTGAAGGCAGAAATATATAAAAGAATAGAAGAATATATATTTGTTTATATATATATATATATATATATATATATATATATATATATATATATATATATCATAACTGCGTGATTAAAAGCTTGCTTCCCAACAACATGGTTCCGGGGGTTCAATCCCACTGCGTGACACCTTGCGCATGTTGTTTCTTACTATAGCCGCGGGCCGATCAAAGCCTTGTGAGTGAATTTGGTAGACGGAAACTGAAAGAAGCCTGTGTACGCACACACACGCGCGTACATATGTGTGCGTGTATATATATTTGTGTGTTCGTCTGCGTTTGTGGTCCCAGCAACATTTGACAACCGATGTCTGTGTGTTTATGATCCCGTAACTTAGTGGTTCGGCAAAAAACCCTGATAGAATAAGTAAGAGGCTTACAAAGAATAAGTCCTGGGGGCGATTTGTTCGAATAAAACCCCTTAAGGTGGTGCTCTAGCATGGTCGCAGTAAAATAATCGAAACAGATATATAGCTGAAAGATTAAAATTAATCCAAGGACATACTTAGTATGTCTACCTGCTGGAAATAACAGTCGAAACTCTTATTTAAATCACCGAAAACATTTGATGATAACTACAGAAACCAACCGTCTGCAGGCAAACCGTCAATTTCTACATACATTCAAGTATTTGGACACATGTGGACCGGTTTCTGGACTGGCATTATAGCCTCACATTCCTCAGCACGCGTTACCATGATGGAAAGTCATAAAATGCCTCGTTGAAATCTACGCTGCAACTGATTCGTTTTGCACCGAATCCTGGCAGCCACCAGTGTCAAAATATCTTCAATACGGAGGAAATAATTCAGAAGAAAATATTTGCGAATATATTATTGACTTTGTTATTATCTAGTGTAATAATTAAAAATGATAATAGTACGTTGAGAGATTGTGTTAGCCTGTTTCTCCGTAAATATTTTCTCCTGAATTATTTATTCCGTATTGAGACTATTTCCACATGGTGGCTGCCACGATGCGGCTCATAGCGAATCAGTTGCACCGCAGACTTCAACGTGGCGGGTTGGAGCTTTCCATCATGGTAACGCAATCTGAAGAATGTGAGGTTCTAATGCCAGTCCAGAAACCAGTCCACGTGAGTGCAAATACTTGAATGTATGTTGAGAGATTGTCTTAGCCCGTTTACCCGCAAGCGCTGGATTTCTGTAGTTATCATAAAATTTTTCGGCGATTTAAATACAAGCTTTGACTGTGAATTCCAACAAGTAGACCTACTTCGTGTATCCCTTGATTAATTTTAATCCTTCAGCGATTTAATGCTTTTTTGGGCCTGCAATTACCTATATTGTTGATTCTTCTATTATCACTTTTAATTGTTACACTAGATAATAACAGAGTCAATAATATATTCGCAAATATTTTCTCTTGGATTATTTATCACGTAATGAAATATATATATTTATATATATTTTCTTTATATAGAATTAAGGATGAAGTCACTTTAATCATTTTATCAAGTGGCCAGCCTGAATTAAAAACCTTACAGGCAATAAAACACGTAGACGCCAAAATGACTGTAAAACCACGTCGGTACACTATTAGTACGGATTGTAAGCGCGCAGATGAAGAAACAAGACTTTTTTGATCAATTGATCAATCGATTTCGAACTTAACGATATAAAACACCTTGTTATCTTCAGTACAATATGTCAAAATATACATATGCAAATATCCATACATACTCGTACGAACACCGTATTCGCACGACCATATATATACACTTTAATTACTTTTTCATCTGCTCGCTTACAACCCGCGCTAATGGAGTTTTGAGGTGGTTGCAGAGTCATTTTGGCATCTACTTCTAGCGTGTTAGTGTGGTCGATCCGCACCTTTTATTTTAATTATTTATATAATTTAAAATTAGTATATATATATATATATACCTGTCAGTGTATATATATATATATATATATATAT
>NC_068982.1:3005376-3006725 GCF_001194135.2 Octopus bimaculoides | reverse complement strand
ATATCCATTATTATTGAAATAATAATGGATATCAGCGTCAGAACTCTCTTTTAAATTTTAAATTTGATATATAACGAAGGAGATCGATCCTTAAGGAGTCTACTTTAGACCTTTGGGGAGAAATCTCTTGCTATATTGGTAGCGATTACATGCTTTTCTCATCAACACATTGTGGAGATATCATCATATGCACATATATATGTGTGTGTGTGTGTGTGTGTGTGTGTGTGTGTGTGTGTGCGTGCGCGCGCGCGCGTCTTTTTATATTTCAAATGTTAGACAGATAAGGAAAAAAGAGACGAAAACATAACGGACAGAAAAGCGAAACAAAATCACGACACATGGAACATTCGCAGCTGATTTTCTCATCAGTTGGTTTCTGAGACGTTTAGTGGTTTCATGTTATTTAATCCAAGACCACTGTTATCCACGTGAGGGCCAGAACATAGATCTGCAGGAAAAGGCTGAGGAATGTTGGGAGGACAGGACAAAATAGTATCACGCATTTAATAAGAAACAATGAAAAGATATAACAGTAATGGTACCTTTACAAAAGAAAATGTCTTACGGCTGTACAATGAGAGTAAGGAAAAATTGTACGTATAGTGTACTAAAACAATACAATACAAATAGAAAAAAGCCTTCTCGGCTAACAAGGCAGGCATAGTAAAGTAGCGCAAAAAATGCAAAATGTCGTTGACGGACAATACAAACGTGCCTGGTTTGGTTAGTGGCAATCCGAAAGAGTACCACGCGCTTTGATCTGACACCTATCACGTGGTAGGAGAGAGGAAGTTTGGTGGAGGGACTAAGGAATGAGAGAGGGAAAGTGAGAGGCAGGAAAATAAGAGAGAAGGACGGAGAGAGAATAGGAGGAGAGAGAAAAGAAAAAAGAGAGCGAAGGAAGGGGTGGGGAAGAAAGGTCTTAGAGTCGCACTAGAAATATTCAGGGAATATTTTTTACAGTTAACAAACAGGATTGCGGTGCACTGCAATAAATATTTCAAAAGGTAGACAGAGAAGAGAAAAGTAGAGGAAGACTGGACGAAAACATAACGGACAGAAAGGGGAGAAAAAAAACACGATAGAAGGAACATCCGTAGGTGATTTTCTCAGCTGTTCGTTTCCGAGATGTCTTAATAGTTTCACGCTATTTAAAACCAACACCGATATCAACGGGAGTGCCAGAGCATAGAGCTGCAGGAGAAGGCTGAGGAATATGCGCGACGACAGGACAGAATAACATTGCGTGTACAATAAGACATCTCGGAAACCAACACGTAAGAAAATCAGCAGCGAATAATCCTTGTGCCTTGTTTTTATCTCCCTTTTCGGTTTGTTATAGCTTC
>NC_068982.1:2999951-3002451 GCF_001194135.2 Octopus bimaculoides | reverse complement strand
AAACACAATATCAGGCCACTTCACGCTACTCACAAACAATACAAAAAATATACATTAGATGCTTCAGCAACAACGAAAATCCACATAAACAATCGTAACTTCAGTAAATCTTTACTCTCCCCCATTTGCATCCAAAATAAGCAATCCCTCTCTAATAAACATCACAATCTCATCATTGCTAAAATCAGCAATTTTTCTGAGTGGCGTTTCACATACGTCTTTGCTCTCAGCTATTCATTTTAGCATGCATGCACATAAGGATGTGAATAACCTCCTGGAATATATGTAGGTACGTATATGTCGTTACAATTCAATCTCAGCTTCGTACCCAGACAGAAATAGTCATGGTCACATCATATGGTAACGTTATCCGTTAGAAATAACAGTAAAATCCCTATTGAATAGTACCCTGCCATCCAGCAAAGCATACATATTGGAATATAACTGAAGATAATCTACGTGAGAGTAGATAAACATAGACAATATATGTCTTACATCATAGGTTAGATCTACAGCTAAACAATAAAACATACTCCTAATATTTTGGACAGGGGTCTACAACCTTCACGCTTCTCCGTCAACCTCTTACATCCGGAGCAAAAGTCAAATAAGGCTCATATATCCTTGATTTCCTTTTTTCTGCCTTCCTTTTTTTTCTTTGGAGTTCAGAAAAATATCAACTGCATTATTATTTTGCTATCTTCACTGTCTAGTGAATATGAATTGTAAAAAAAATGAAAAAAATGCTTGCTGCATCCACCCCAGTATTTGACAGGTATTTAAATTGACAAACCTGAAAGGATGAAAGGCAAAGTCGATCCCGGCGGAATTAGATCGCAGAACGTTAAGACGGACGAAATGCCGGTATGCAAAAGATTCTGCCAGCTCACCGCCTTATTTGAATAGGAAATATTGATTTTTAAAAGTTGACACAAGACCAGCAATTCAAGGGGAAGATGTAAGTCGATTACAACGACCCCAGTACTCCACTAGCAAATATTTTATTGACCCCGAAATGATGAAAAGCAAAGTTGACCTCGGTGGAATTTGAACTCAGAACGTAAAGGCAGACGAAATGTCGCTTACGATCCTGCCAGCACCCCATCTTATTTCAAATCGAGATATTGCAAGTTATGTCGTCCAGCCTACCATGCTTTGTTCCACACTGCCAAAATTACGTATACAAATGTTACTAATTTCCTCTATATTTACATATAATGTGTTTATTTACTGTGAAAATTTCTACGGTAAATTATATGCTGCATTTCGAATTAAGTTTGCGACAAGAAATTACATGGTAAATATGTCGTTTTCAACATGATATACTTTCAATGACACATAATGTGGACCTGATTATTTTAAAAAGCTTTCCATTTAGACAATACCCCACAGATTCTCCCAACTACGGTGGTTCATGTAGACATACAATTATGCAGATTTATATTGTTGTATCGTGCGCGCACAAACACACACATACAAACATACATCCACACACATATGTAACTGTATGCATACACTATACATATATACATATTTAAATACACACACATATATGCATATATGTATGTATGCATGTAAGAGTGCATGTATGTACATACGAGCATAAGTTGTAAAAAAACTCGCAATGTTTATATTCAGATAATAAGAGATTATTTGTATATTGTAAGTAATGCTGAGTTTGAATAAAAGAGGTAGCAATATAAATTAAGGTGAATCTAAAAGGTGAGAAAATTTTACATATTTCAATGATCATTTATCGCAACTGAATCCATAAACGCACCTATGCTAAACACAGAAAAACATACAAATTCACAAGAGAAAATTTTCACATGAATAAACGCGTTTTGTGAACAGATAGCTTGAGGATATATCTAAAATGCGTCTGTCATTCAATGAGATTTGAGACGAATTGTGTAAGCTCGTTTGATCGGTTTCTTTTTTTTATCTGTTTCTATTTAGATTCTAATAATAATAACATCTTATGTCTCATTTCTGATGTGCAAGGAAGCTTCGCTTGCAAGTTAATGTTCAAATAAATATCTATTCAAACATAATGTTATGCATGCATTTTGTCCAATAATAATAAGAATAATATAAAGATAAATAAATAAAATAAACGTAGACATCTCTAATACTAAAAATCAAATCGATGGAGAATAATATAAACTCGAATTTTTCAACATATATAGTAAAAAATCAGCAATTTATTCTATATACGCAAATGCATTCGCATTTACATACATACCCACATGTATGCACACATACATCACACAATTACGCACAATTACCTTATGAATATGTATGCATTTCCTTTCGTGCATATGTACATATTGTATAAACGTTTGTACGGTAGGTGATATATGCATATGTATACATTTACATGCATGTATATTTAGATGTATTTTATGTGTGCATACATATGTGCGTGTACTTTATGTACATATATATATATGTATATATATATATATATATATATATATATATATATATATATATATAT
>NC_068982.1:2998399-2999330 GCF_001194135.2 Octopus bimaculoides | reverse complement strand
TTTTTTTTTAGGGCGCAACACGTTGTGTGATTATTTATTAATTACTGACTTTTGAAGCCATACTTTCGTAGTACATATAATTTAATGCGCGCTTCTCCTAATGCCATACAAAATTTACGAACCATCCAAAATATTTATGCAAATATTGCTTATTATCAAACCTTTTGCATTTTAAGCCTGTATTTAACAGACACCATTCTCGAATGGTCTCGAGTATTTATTGGTGCTTGCTTCGCATCACATATCCGATATTGCTCTGTAGATATTCATTATAGACCAAGCAACCAATATAACCGTCTGAAAAAGACATAGGTTAGAAACTGTGTTTCGAAAAGCTTAAGAAAATAAGGCTGATTTGCACATTCTAAACACATTCTTGGCACCTAGCTCGATTAATGTTCTTGATCTCTTATCAATAAATTGCTTCAATCCCATTCTTCACAACACTATGGAACTAAAGTCTTTAACCAATAGTTTATATGAAAGCGTTGCCTCTCTGTATAACGTCAGTGTCGATCGATAAAAAGAAAAAAAAACATATTGGTTATGAAATATTACCGTGCTCTTATCATAACGTCTGACGAAATCTACATTTACGCAACGTCTTCCGTGTTCACTCATCCAAAATCAAAACGTTGTTAAAATCCGTTTGGCCAGGTTGTTTACTTCGTTTAATTCTGCTCCACTGTTATAAAATCATCTGAATATAGTTTTCTCACATTTCATTACGACTCGTCTATCACCAAACACAACTAGCATCACTAGCGATCTGGCTGAACATCCCTTCCTCTGGTTCTGAAGTTGGATAGTCCACTGTACGTTTATTGTATGCTTTAACGATCCACAGAATACACACACACACGCACATGCACACTCACTCACACGCTCACACACTTACACACACGCACTCACAATCATTCACACATGTGTG
>NC_068982.1:2996076-2998334 GCF_001194135.2 Octopus bimaculoides | reverse complement strand
TATATATATATATATATATATATATATATATATATGGAGATGTTCTCCTGGGACTAAAAGCAACAGTCGCATTCACCCTTAGGGTGTGGCCGCATTTAAGTGGCAAATGTACTTCACGTTGTCATGCAGTTACTGTTTATACCTCGTTCAGAGATTTAACACACACACACACACACACACACACACACACACATGCTCATATATATTCTCACAAATATTTCAATTGATAAAATCTTCGCTCTCACTGCGAAAAATAACTTTCTCATATTCTTATACCCAATCCTATCTTAATGCCATCCCACCACTCACCCACATCTCTTTCAAACTAAAATGTCACACATTTCGGCTAAAATGAGATCTTGCAAAACCGACTCAACCTTGCAATAAGGAACGAAATGTTTGAAACCTGTTTATTACTGACTCAGCAGATGCAGTTTTGCTTAGGCCGTTTATTGAATAAGAAATGTGATGAAGTCGCTTCATGAAATCCCCAAATTCTTAAAGTTTTCTTTACCTACAATGCAGTCCACTATCCATATCGAAAACCTGATTCAATTTATTCATTTTGCAGAATACTTTTCCCTCTCCTTATAATGCATCACCGTTGATATTGCTATTTAACTGGACTCGCAATGAATTTCGCGTTGGAAATCAATTCGCTTATTTGTATATATGACATTTCTTATATCTTCCCTAATTTTTTTTCTATCTTTCCTTAATATATTTCCCTCTCGTAAATTCAACTTACAATCGATTTTGGCCACTTAATGTATGTACTACACATTATTGGCTTCGTGAGTTGTGTAGTTACCTAAGTAGTTTCGAATATAATACAATATAAAATAATATAATATAATGGAATAATTACTATGAAGCATTGTGTAGAATAAATTGTGTAAAGGATCGTAGGCAAGGCTGATCAACAACAGAAGAGTGTTACAGGGAGCTAGCTGGTTGATATAGCAACACCTTTTCGCGCATATCCACTCCACACACGCTCGCACACACGCGCATCGGCAACATTCGTTTATTTTCTTGAAAATGGGGTCATAACCCCGAAATATTGAATACAAGGTAAGTCTACATTAATTCATATATATATTTTCTTGTGATTTACCTTGCACTTACTTCGCATTGTTTTGGCCTTACCCACGATCCTTTATATGGTGTAATATAATATAATATAATATAATATAATATAATATGATATAATATAATATGATATAATATGATATATATATATATATATATGTATATGTATACACACATACATATATACATATGCGTGCATGTGTGTATGAGTATGCGTGCATACATAAAAGCTAGTATCGAAGTATATAGTAAGAAAATCATTTTATTCAATTGTTAACAATCGTTTCACCGTCTCCAATGAAGCAAATCTTGCGAAATGTTGTAAACACGTCGGCATTTATGGATTAATTTCCATATATTTCGTGAGATTTGTTTTATAGCACATGTTAGAAATGATCCATTCCGTAGAACTTCGTAAAGTTTGCTATCTCGCAAATAAGCTCATTTCTATAATTCCAAATTGGACGAGTCTACGTCATCAATTTTATGGAAGAGAAGCAATGGAATTCAGGGAACCAAATGATTATTGTTGTACGTGAGTCTGCTTTCTTGTTTCATTCTGTGTGGCCAACATGCGCTATCTGTTTGTCAGGTGATAATAATTACCCGAGAAGAAGAAGAAGGCTGCGAAACGGCGGCAAACCTAAGGATAACAAATGGTTAATTAGATGTATTCACCTTTCATATTACCTGAATTGTTTTGGTTTATATACTCTCCATGAGATCATTTTATCGATCGGATCTCCTGAATTTCAGCTGTATAAAACTCTTCATTATACTCAACTTCATATGAGGAGCTTTCTATGATAGCTACATTATGTGTAGTGCTATATTACACTACAATTTATTCTGCTCTTCTCATTAACCTCCCGAGTCCTTAAGAGCTCCACTCACATTAATGGAAAAATTATATAAAGATTTGTCGCTGATATATGTATTTCAATATGTAACCGCGTGTGTATCGTTGGCGATTTTCTTTCTCTGTCTTCCCTTCTTTCGACTTTTCTATATTTCTGATGAAGAGCTCCGCTCGAAACATGAAATCCTCTTTCTTTTCTTTCCTTTCCTGGGCGTCCACTAACACAGTACTTGTACCACATCCTCGCGTTGTTGTTTTTTCTTGCTTGTTCTTGTTCTCTCTCTCTCTCTCTCTCTCTCTCTATATA
>NC_068982.1:2994328-2995997 GCF_001194135.2 Octopus bimaculoides | reverse complement strand
TATATATAATGACATTTATGTCTAATTTTCAGAAGAGGAGTTTCGCTTGACTTTCGCCAAATTTTCTTCAGCACTTGAAACTCTTTAGGCATAACAGCTTTACACATATTGATTGCCTTTCTATCAAATATAGATTAATAAAAAAACTGACATGCATTTCAGACACATATCTTTCCAAATGAAAAGATTAGACGAATAGAAGACGACATTACACTCGAGCTATCACACTATATTTGCCTTGCAGTAAACGGCTGCATTTCCTGTAATCATTATTTTAATTTATTATATCACATCCGTTTTGATCACGACAAATTTTTTTTGCTCTAGTTATTCTGAGGTCTTGCATCTACATCTACACCACGCAAGCTTATGAGGCAGAGGAAAATTGGAATTTCTACTGAATTGTTAGGGCTAGTAGGTAGAGGGCCATCAGTTTGGCTATGGAGGCCACAGAAATTGCCTCATGGTTGCTGAGAATCAAGAGCTGCCAGACCTGACTCTATCAGGACTGCAGAGTACTACTAACCTTACAAAAGCTGGGGCTTGTTCGACCCGGCTCGATCGCCTAGGTGAGGGTGTCCGAAGTTGAGTGACTTAAAACACCTAATGCCCCCCTCCCCCGGGAAATATCACTGATCACGTGTCCGGTGCATCGCAGAAAGATATAGGAAATAAAAATAAGACACACTCTGTAAAACACTGCATATTGAATAATCTTGACCAATTTATTATTTGACGTCTTTCCAGCATTTATTCGTGGTCGCTAATGGTGTAATTCTAATTGAAATTTATTGCTTAGACTCTACTTTGCTATTCAATATTTGTTTTTCACAATAGGTTTTGTGGGTAATTTCCACCAACTAGTTTTTTTTAAATATCCTGTCCGAAATTGTAGGAAGCGTCAGCAGCTGAGAAGAATTCGTGAACCACGAACTAACACTTCATTATAACGATTATCTCTTTGTCAGAGTTTATATTAACTTATGAAAAACCAGACCTGTCAAAAATAAGAAAAAATATACATTCGTTTCATATATTTCTCATATGTTAATAAACATATATTTGATGCAAACAAGCCGTCTCTCGTGAAACACTGCCAAGTTTTGAACGTGAAATACAAACCAATAAGCTGTTCGGTTATTGACTATTTTGATGTTAGCTATATATTGTGATATAGAAGTACACAGGAGAAATTATGGCTTATGAATTTATTACTGGGTAGAAGCATTGTACATCATATTTATGTGACGAATAATTTTCAGTAAATTATTATAATATGGAGGCCAAAGCGCAGTACGTAACATAAAACATAATAAAATAAGTATTACTAAAGAAGAAAAAAAACTAAAGATACAAAACACACAGAAGGATCGTAAGAAGTGATTGATATTAGAAAATTTGCTGGAGATATTGAAAATGTTAGTTTTTATTGCTAAAACAACGTAGTGAAATAAATGCACACTCACACACGGAAATGCACACAGAGACACAACACTACAAGCATGTACACATACAGACATACACAAAGTATGTGCGTGTATATGTGTGTTTGTGTATATATATACATACATATATATATATATATATACATATATATATATATATATATATATATATAATCATATATATATTTATGCTAATGTTTTATATATTACCGATATATGTATAT
>NC_068982.1:2991281-2994124 GCF_001194135.2 Octopus bimaculoides | reverse complement strand
AAGGCTAGGCTACTCTGCATTGACAAGGGGCAACACCCTGAAACTAGTCTAGTCTGCAGATGCCAAACCAGCAGGGGGACACTGCTGACCTCCCCTGTTCGAAGGTTATAAAGGACACAGGTTTCGTGTGTCACATAGCTAGCTAGAGGCGATGGCTTCTTGGAGCTAATTCACGGCAGCTTTCGTCCTAATTTTGGGACTGCCATGTTGGCTTGGCGATAACTATTATATATATATATATATGTATCTATATGCATATATGCCATGGTATGCATGTGTACATACATATACACGCAAGCACACACTCACAAACAAATAAATGTGCATCTCTGATGTGTATGTGAGTGGGGGGGTTGTGCAAAACATGTCTATGCCTGTTTATGTATGTACGTGTGTGTTCATATATGTTGTGTGCATGCATGTGTGCGTATGTATACACACGCACATGCATGCAGGCGCATGTACACCTACACATGCTTTTGCAATCGATATACGCGTTAAATCTGAGTCAGCCATGAGTAAATAGAACTCGACATGAAGAAATCGGGAGAGATTATGAGGTGCGGTGTTCTGCTACCTGCAATATTGTCATGTTTATATATGTCTTTAATATGATCAGAGAAGCCCCAAACCAAAACACTCTTTCTCTTCCTCTCTCTTCTTCCTTGATGTACAAAAAGATACACAATCGTACACAAGAAAACACATCACTGTTACGTTCGTGTCGGGACAGTGATGTATTTTCCGATTTGGCAACATAATCTTGCAGTGAGGAGGTAAAATGTTGCCGACGAATGAAACAAAGAATTCAAAAAGTAAAAAGAAAAATACACAAAACACATATGCCAGAACACAACAACACCATCCCCACCTTCACTATCTACAACAAAAGGAAACACAAACACAACAAACTAACAAGATCATCACTAGCAGACATACACACAAAGACAACAACGGCAACAAGAAATAAGCATAAAACTCCACAGAAATATACTATGGAACAACTATCCAACTTCATAATAATCCGGAAGAAATCAAAATCTACTGGAGTTTATAGCACAAAAAGGAGAACACAGAAAGGGAAGCAGAACCTTTAAACTAGGGCAAGATTTCAGTCAATGATAAAGTAAAAGTGATTGGGATCTCCCTCAAAACATAGAATAGTAATAGAAGATTTCCCATATGAAGTAGTGACTGCCTTAGTCAAAGACATGGGCAGGTTTTGTAAAACTTCCCCAAGAAATTCCAAGCAGGCGTACGCTCCCGTTAGCCATACAATATAATCGCTGAAGTCGATGTCACATCTTTTTCCTTCTCTCTTACTATCACTGCAGTTCTGAGAATAGGATGAGTGAATACACGCTGCCTGGGATCTGCCTCTCAATGAGCTCTGGTCACTCGATATGGACGTGCTACCCATCAGCGAGACTACGATTTCCAACAAACGTCGTTTCGTGCCGATATTTGACACTCTGCGATTTTCGCATCTCTTAGTTGACTTGGAACGGGAAGAGGAGTTAAAGTGGTGTTCCAAAAAGGTCTGAGCTCGAGGCAAGGCCAATCTTTCTGGAACCGGAGGGTAAGTTGTTGGTTCTGGATGCTGGCAACAGCAAAGGGGATTCGTTCAAACTAGATGCCGTCTTTCTTTTCCGACAAGTGCATGGCGGCTAATTTTTTTAAACCTTTGTTGCTGGGAAAGTCTGGCTCATTAGTATTAGTGGCTGACTGGAACACCATCTTAGACGCGCACATTGACTGATATTTGCGGTTCAGTTTGTTTCGAGATGATCCGGGTGCACGATTGTTATGAGCCAAAATAATGGCGAAATATCGCTATCTATCATTCTAGGTGATTCCGAGGCGAGTTGTGTTGCCTGGTCTGTGATATTCAAGTTTTCTTTAATAATCGGAATCATTTTGGGAGTTTTAACCGCATACTGTCCTGCAGAAAATTTGGCGTATAAGAAAACACATAGACATCACGAGATAACATTCAAAAATTCTCACTATAGAAAACACATTTCAACGCGCAAATGATTTGAAGATACACTCCGAAACCTTTACCGAGAACCAAGCCCTCGGAGTAAAGGGTGGCTATAAGAAGAATCCAGCTGAGTAGATTTGTCTCTCGTTATATATCCCTTTCTCTCTCTCTCCCTAATCCCTTCACCCCCACTCTCTCCTGAGTTCAGTCCCACAGCACGAGACCTTGTAGAAGTGTAAAATATATCTATAGGTTGTTAACTGTCACTATGTTCTGTATTACGACAAATATAAACGTTTACGTATAGTTACACAATATGTATCCGGATAAAGAAAGAACAGCCAGTTATGTCTCTTATATATTTCATATCTGTTTGAAGTCACTATCGTTAGCAATGGTGTACTTTCAAAACCTAAACATCAACTCAATGCTTATAAATTCACAGAAATTAGTCGTTAAATAAACTGCATGCATCATTTTAATGAAGTTAACGTTATCTTGGCAACTTTTACAAATATTAATTTTTTAGTGTGTTAAGTGATTCGCTTCATTGCGATATAATATACAATAATTTACGTCTATAAATTTTTAGTTAACACTCTGTTTTTCAACGAATATCAATATTACGTCCTATCATACAATGCACAAACACGCAGACAAAAAGGAACCGGTGCCAACAAGGTGTAAAATATATTAATTGGTGTATCCCACTTTGAAGCGGTGTGTTTGTGGAGAGCTAAGACAGGGATACAACTGCTGGCGAGACTCCATTTACAGGTGTTCATTCTTATTTGCCCCAGAAATATACTGTGAATATGTATGTATTTATATATATACATATATGTAGAGTATATATATA
>NC_068982.1:2984434-2990732 GCF_001194135.2 Octopus bimaculoides | reverse complement strand
GTGTGTGTATGTGTGTGTACAGTATATTCTTTTACTCTTATATATCCATGTATATATATATATATATATATATATATATATATATATATATGTGTATGTATGTATATATTTGAAGTAATGTTTTTAAATCTCTCGTAGCGTACACATTTCGACGAGACATCTGTCGATATTAAAACTGTGTATTGATTACAATAGCAACGTAACGAAATACTTTTAACGCAACGTAATTTAACACAACAGTAATTTAATATATAGCTCTATACGTGTACTCACTATAAATACACAATTACGTACATACATACACTTTCATTCTTTTATTATTATTATTATGATTATTGTTATTATTATTGTTATTATTATTATTATTATTATTATTATTATTATTATTATTGGAGTTACAGGATAGATAACAATCCACCTGGAGCGAAATACGTCTGAACTGAGGATGTTGGAGAGAAATCGCAAATTCTTAACCCGTCCGTAATAGAGGATGATGATTAAAACGAGAGGCTGTCCTTCACAATCTTGCTGACAAGTATGTAGCCTGTCAAAATTTATTCTAAATTAGAAGCAGATAGAGAACATACTTTTATACATACACACATACGCATGTAAACATACTGTGTGAGTTTTTCTGTTTGTCCTCAAACCTTTTAACTATTGGCAGTATTTGTTAGATTGTTTACAGCCCGTAACCAGATAGTACGATAGCTTACGAGGGGAAGATAGTTTTATACCTTCAATGAAATTGTCAAGATATGTAAAACGTTCCAAAGGTTCAGCATTTAAATATATCTCCAGACAGGCATCTTTTAGAAGAATCATAACCTTGCAAAGCAAAGACGATCTGAACAGTAGCACTACAGTTTTAACACTTTAAGCCCTATCAGCAATGCCGCTTCGTTACTCCAAAGCATTCACATTTTTGACAATCATTATCACTTGTGACGTCATATTTTGCTATTACATATAACTCCGGAAATACGTGAGCTACCTTCGTGATCACAAACTTACCCTTGAGCAGACGGGAGTAGCTACTCATTGGTTACGTTAATATTTATCCAAATTTCTCATTACACTTTGTCTAAATCAATTTGCAGGATTAGTCAATAATGATACAATAACAGTGAAGAGCATCTCTTAAGTTGATGCAATGATTATCTCTCTGGTTCATTCAATCAGCTTTACTCTATTTAAGACACTTAAACGCATAGCCGCGCACGCTCAAATGTGTGTATGTATTGTATTTTCTCTTCGCAAGAACGAGCAATACACAGCTATTTTCACTACATTAGATATAATCTAAAAGACCTGCACGTGGCTTATTGCCAACGATTACAAAAGATTGTGAAACTAACATCTTAACCCCAGGAAGTGGATAAAATTTATTTCCCTTTCTCGCTGTATTTAGAAGATTAGAGACCAGGAATCTTGCTGTCCCAAAATAACCTTCACTATATTGTGGATAGGTTTACATAATTCTCTTAAGGATTAAGTAATTGCAACTCCCGATTGTCTTAGAATTTAAATATCCTGCAGCAGAGTGTGCTAGTAATCTTTTGTTGCCGCCAGAGACAAGCTTTAGCTTTGGTACAACGAAGAAAATTGGCTGGAAAGTAAAGGAATCTCTTGATTCTCTAATAAAATTTTATCCTAGCCGATGTGCTATTCTACATCTTAACAGCGTCTTTGCAATTCAATACCATCTAAACAGTAGCAGCAGCAACAACAACAACAGCAACGCTTGGTGCTGCTACTACTACTACTACTACTACTACTACTACTACTTGTAGCGTACTTACAACAGTTCTACCTATAGTACTATATTAATTATAGGAATAATAGTAAATAATTTTTCTAATCTTAGCAGAAGGTTGCAGCAGTCGACGAGCATCAGACCTTCGCTGAGCCCCCATGATGTATTACAATATGTAACAGTTGACGAACAGTGAGCAGTCAGTCGGCTTTCATGATGTTCAATGTGTACAGATAAGACTCCATTTAATTGGGCCAATTTATGTAACGGACACAAGTCAGAATATATCATGCAGTTACGGGTACTTTAAATATATGAAGATACACATGTTTGGAAAGTATCAAATACTCAGTCCTTCATAAGCAGAAACAGTCAAAGAGTAGAACATTAATTTTTAGACAGCGTAAAACATCACAATGAAGCCAGTAAAATATGGAAGGAAACTTGGTACTATTTTTAATCAGGTAGTAAATACTACGTCTCACAACTGTAATAAATTTAGACATTTGCAGCGCAGTTTTCTTTGAAAACCTTTCAAATAATATGAACCAGTTATTAAATGGTTATAGAGTATGATTCTTCTTCAGTAACTGTATTATGTAAGTATATTACCTTTGTTCTCTAAATATTTAATGAAACGTACCTATAGGCGCACGAGTGGCTGTGTGGTAAGTAGCTTACTTCCCAACCACATGGTTTCGGGTTCAGTCCCATTCCGTGGTAAGTTGGGCAAGTGTCTTCTACTATAGCTTCGGGCCGACCGAAATCTTGTGAGTTGATTTGGTAGACGGAAACTGAAAGAAGCCTGTCGTATATATATATATATATATATATATATATATATGTGTGTGTGTGTGTGTGTGTGTGTGTGTGTGTGTGTGTGTGTGTGTGCCTGTCCTTGTGTCTCTGTTTGACCCATCACTATCACTTGACAACCGATGTAGGTGTGTTCACGTCCCCGTAACATAGCGCTTCCGCAAAAGTGGCCGATAGAATAAGTGCTAGGCTTACAAAGAATAAATCCCGGGGATCGATTGCATTGACTAAAACTCTTTAAGGCGGTGCTCCAGCATGGCCGCAGTCAAATAACTGAAACAGGTAAAAGAATAAAAGAATAAAAGAATAAAAGAATAAATAAGAAATTGAATGAATTAGAATTCCGTAAAATAGATGGGAGCAAAGACTGGAGAATCGGAAATCAGTTTTATCCACAGCCTCATTAGGACTGGCTTCAAAACTTATACGTGCATAAAAATTTATTTCAACTTCTCTAATACATTGTAGTATATTATTATACTTCTTACTACTAAATCAGTAACAGTCTATAATTGCAAATAACTGGTAAAATTATATTTAAGCCCGTGTTAAATCATATTTATCAAAACACTACTTAACATCTATATTGTTTGCGCTGAACCAGATAAATAGGACACATTCATGCGTAATATGGAATTAATTTAACCGTGTTTAGTCATTATTTGATTGAAGTGTCTAAATTTTAATAACCAACATGATCCGGCCGGAAGTGCGATCGTGCCAAAAGACCGATCTGGCTGAAAGTCCGATTTTGGTGGAAGTCAGATTTGGGCCGAAAGTTCGAGTTCTTCAACATTTCCTTCCGAGCGCTTCAATTCACAAACTCTGCAGAACTTCGAAACTTCTCACTCTAACGTGGATCTAATCATAAATGAACTGAATCGAAAATATTTTTAAAATTCACAAATTTTGGTATTAATTTATGTCCAGTTTAAATGAAAAGCTTGTAACTTCACAGATTTTGGAATTTTTTTAACTTTGAATTTTATATAACAAATCCTCATCCAGACCTGATCCCAATGCTGGATGTCCAAGAACCTGATTCAAAAATGGTATAATACGCCTATGTATAGCAAATGTAGATTGATAGACAAGGGTCTCGGTCGGACGGACATATAAAATTTCACGTTCATTTTAATATATATATATATGTGTGTGTGTGTGTGTGTGTGTGTGTGTGTGTGTGTGTGTATGTTTGTATATCTGTGTGTGTTTGTGTATGTGTGTATTTTTGTGTCTGCTTTTGCTCCCCACTGCAGCTTGACAACCGGTGTTGGTGTGTTTACATACCCGCAAACTAAGGGTTCGGCAATCAGAGACGGTTAAATTTGTAACCGGCTTTAAAAAATATATGCATTGATGGCGATTTATTCTACCAAAAATTCTTCAAGGCACTACTCCAGAATGACCGTAGTCTAATGAATAAAACAAGAGAATGATAAACTATAAAGGAATAAGGAAACACCGAAATTCTTAGCATCGACATCTTCAATCATTTGGTGTTGAAGTACACATTTGTATTAAATAAATTCTTTGCTAGATATCTTCCACTGAGGAAAGAGGGGTTTCTTTACCTTTGGCATTTACATCTCAGAATAGGGGCATCGGTTAAAACACTGGTGGTTGTGACACCTCCCCCAACACATCTCTCTCTCTCTCTCTCTCTCTCTCTCTCTCTCTCTCGCCTTATGAGTGTAATGCAAAATAAAAGTCATCACAACTGCGTTCATGTGACCCGAACGCCAAGTGAAGGACTCTCGTGGACCTTGCCGTTATCCAAGTGTGAAAACTGTAATAAAAAGGTAACACCGATCCACATTCGTTTACTTTCAGAAAACGTTAAAAACGATATACCACATTTATACGAATATGTACGTGTTTGCGAATGTATCTGTATGAAATTATATATATTTATATATAAGCAACGAGGTTTATTTCTTAAAAAATGCTGGAAAAATATTTAGGCCACTGATTTGTAATGTATTATTTGTCGACCACCAGCTTGTGAGCTGTATGGTATGCTAGAACAAGAACTATATACATAAATTCATTTATATATACCATACTGATCTTGAGCAATTTTTTAAAAATAAAACAATCTCGTGAAAAATTAAATTACAGAAGAGAATAAATATCACAGTTCTAACAAAAATCATAAATATACTTCTATGTAAAGAAGTCGACACTAATATTAGCTATGTAAGCAAATTGATATTAGGAGAAAAATATATTGCATAAACTTTATTGTAACCCAATAACGAGTTTCTATTATACTAATATATTAAAAATATAAATTGAACGATAATGTAATAACGAAAGCTAACGTAGGAAATTGTTTTGACGCTAATTCAGATTTTGGTTTTGTTTCAATTTAGAATGTTTGCACCTGTTGTTTTATGGTCTCGTGGATTCAATCGTAAAGCCAGAGTAACTTGCAAATAAGCATTTCACGTTTTAATGTTTGAACGTTTAAAAACATTATCTTATAATACTATAACACCTAAAAAGAAATAAATATCTCTGACAACAAGCGAAAGCGGAAGACTAAGTGATAGATATCACGCAGAGATATATTATTCAATTTTCTCCCAATACAACATACTGTTTCAAGAAGCAGAATAAATTACACATTGGATAAGGCAGGATGGTTATAGTTAAGACGCCTCTATCAGTGCAAACATGTGATGTAAGCCCCCGTCATTGACAAAGAAAGCAACAGTAAAGTTCTCATTTAAGTCCACTAGTTATACTAACAATAGTGAATAAATCTCAATAAAAGATCGTGGTTCCATCTTAATAATTTTAGATCATGTTTTATAATATAGTTTTACGTAGCGCTCTGATCATAACTCTGCAATCACCAAAATTTGTTTGATAAAATTCAGTGAAGGCTGTTTAATACGTAACCTTTTTACAATCATACACTCAAACAAGCTATTTCATAATGAACCAATGAAAAGCTTGTTAGAAAGCTGTTAGAAAGCATGCCTTAATGTAGTATATCATACATTGTGCCTTACAAAATATCATATAATATCTTTGCGTTTGGCCATAAACCAGTTCTGCCATATATTCAGAGTGGTATTATGAAGCACAGCGTTTGACGAATTTATATCATTATTACATTTTATGCCAAAGTGTTAAACATCCTTGTCTCTACAACTATTTTAAGGAAAACTGAATAATATGGATTAACGCTTTCGTTTCCCTTAATCATCTAATGCAACAATCAATGCTCAAGTTTACAGTCAGCAATTAGAGCGTTTGAACCAAGCTTTGAAGAAAAAAAGACCCACTTTAGTGAATCGAAAAGGAGTGATGTTTCATCAGGACAATATGCGACCCCACACTGAAAAGATAACATCACAGAAAATCGAAGAGCTTGGTTGGGAAAAAAAATCCTCATCCACCTTATTCTCCCGACCTTGCTCCTTCAGGCTACCATTTGTTCGTAGTTTACAGAATCATTTGGGTGACATAACTTTCGCAAGCCAGGCGGAGGTCGAAATTGACATTTCAGAGTTCTTCGTTTGAAACCAAAAGAGTTTGACATTGATGGGATTAAAAAGCTTGGAAACAGATGGAAGGAAGTCATAAATAATCAGAGAAAGTACATTGATGATTAAATTTCAATTAAATATAACATTTGATCAGTTGTTTTCTTTATTCAAAATTCGGATAGAACTTATGGGATAACCTGATATTTTCTATACAGTCGTCGTCGTA
>NC_068982.1:2982348-2984378 GCF_001194135.2 Octopus bimaculoides | reverse complement strand
ATATATATATATATATATATATATATATATATATATATATACGCGAGTAAGTGTATGTGTGTGTGTGTGTCTTTGTGCCTGTGTTTGTCGCACCATTGCTTGACAACCGGTGTTCGTGTGTTGATGACCCATAAAGTAGCGTTTCAGCAAAAGATACCGATAGGATAATTACCAGACTTTAAAAAAAAATAGTATTGAAGTTGATTCATTCGACAAAAAAGATTCTCCAAGGCGATGCCCCAATATGGCCGCTGTCTATTGACTGAAATTAGTAAACGATAAAGATTAAAGTTGCTGAGAAGATTATTGTGAGAAAAAGAATGAATTGTCCGTATACCGCTTCTTCGCTACGGATGAGATCTCTAAACCATAGACAGGATTGCTTAAGAAATACACCTGATAACGCATTATACGTCCACGATGTGTAACATTTACTATGGAAATTGATACTCATAAAGATGTACAAAGAAAGTATTCCAGAAGTTTTTAGATACAATTAGGTGAGGCAGTTATAACAGTCGTTGATTATTGCCATTTTAGTTTATCATTAATATACATCAGTTGGACGCTGATCTTCCAGCGTTTCATTCTGGATTGAAAAAACACAATGGTAAAAGCGTTTTGAATACACCCTGCTAAATACTTCTAGTGACACCCTACTAAACAATGCTTGTCACAATTTCGTCCTGGCAACCATGTACTTGACAGAAATGGGCATCAAAATAGTATCTCACCTTCCCTACAGTCCACACCTTTCCCCTCCGTTTCTGGTTGTTCCCCAAACTGAAGGAGAACCTTAGAGGCAGTCGTTTTGTAGACGATGAAGTAAGCTGTAACAAGGGTCCTGGAAACCTTCACTTTGGAGAACTTCCATAGGGCCTTCACGAAGGGGCTGGAGCGTCACAATAGGTGTGTTGAAGTCAGAGAATTCTACGTTGCAAGTGACTAGAATTATGTATTTCGAAATTAGTAAAAATTTCACTTAAAATAAACTCAAAACTATTGGAATGCAGCTCGTAGATATTTCGGTTATCAAGAAGGATTAGATGTTAGTGTTAAATTAAAAGGAAAAGAGGATTGAGATTCAGAAGGCATATATTTGAAATTTCAATAAAACTGTGTATGTAGACATTTAAAATGAAGTGTCTCGGCTCACTCTATGGATCCACTAAAGAGAATGTGGCGAAACATATATTCCTGCTCTCAGCTACAAACAATAATACGCATTGAGTAAGGAATAACTATTAGAATATTAGATATATTAGGTATACATCGAATTCTCTAGAAATAGTAATGGAAAATAGTAATTTGTTACAATGCAACAATGAATAATTTAATTCACAATGTAAATTTACCAACCCAGCTGTTTTGGTGTATCCTGTGAATAATGGATATTATATCATTAATGTATTAGGCGAAAATATTACAAGGCAATATTACAAAAAAGGAAAAAAAAGACATATAAAGAAACATATTATCACTAAACATGAACACGAATAGCTAAGTACCTTCATGCGTGTACATAGAGAATATTATTAGCAGAATAGTAGGTGGAAAATGCGAAAAAAGGAAAATCGTCCAAGAATAAATAGTGACACCGAGAAATTCGATACGGAAAGAAGTGGTAAAAAGAGTAAAGGAAACGTTGTTGTAAAATGGCGTAGGAGAAAGAAAAGGAGAAGACGAGGGCGTAAAAAGTAAGCATGTGAATTATGAAGAGAGACAGTAATAAGAAAGGGCTGACTAGAGAAAAGAAAGAATGGATGAATTATAAAAGGCGTAGGAGGTGAAAAGGTATTGGTAAAAGTATAAATGTATAAAGAAGGCAAAATAGTGAGAGGGAAAAACAAACACAATTGTGAAAAAAAAGAAAAAAAAGAAAGACACGAATAGCCCGTCGCTTAGTCTCTGATGCCTAACCTACAGTAAGAAAGGGTTATAAAGCGAAATGATGAAAAAGGTAGAGGTAGGTAAGTTAGTGAAATCTATTCTAAAGAAAAGATGCTACACAAAGAAGAACCCTTACTGCG
>NC_068982.1:2977644-2979503 GCF_001194135.2 Octopus bimaculoides | reverse complement strand
ATAATGCTTGTAACTTAATTCCATCATTGGATCACCAGCACCCTCCGTGTTCAGGGAAGAATTTTATATTTGTGGCGTTGACTAAATGGAGATTAATGATTTTGTGGAGAACTAAGTCTATTAAAAAAAGGAGTTTAGATAGAGAGTAGTGGGGGGGGGGAATAGACTAAGAGATTAGGGTTAATAATGAGGCTAGTGATAGTAGTATAGCTGGAAGGTGGGAGGAAGGGAGAAGGGTGGTTTAGGTAGTATGTGAATGATGACTTGTGTTTTAGTTTGTATGAGCGCTATAGAGTCAAAGGGTGAGATAGAGAAACGGGGATGGCCATTATTTGAGGGAAATATATTGACTGGTTCAATAGCTGGCGGGTGAGAAGGTACTCAAAAGTAGTCGCTAGTGGGGCAGAGGAACTGGGCTGGTATTTTAGGGGTAGAGTGTTAGGGAATGTGGAATTCAAAAGAGGGTTGTGGGTAGGGAGGGATAGAAGTAGATTGGTTAGTTTTCAAAGAAGTTAAGTACTTTTTTAGACTGGGGAGGGTGGGGAGGGTAAGAAGGAAATGTGAAGTAGTTGATGTGAAGACTTCGGAAGAAATTGGAGATTTGTGTATGAGAGAAAGTAGGAGGGAGTTAGTATTTTTAAGTAGTTGGGTGTAAGGCCGGCTTTGTCTGGGTTTAACATTTTGTGGGGCATGTAACTTATCATGTGCTTATGTACATTTGGCGAATGAATAGTGCTTGTGTTTTACAAGAATAAATAACGTCAGACAATCTATTGAGTAATGAGGGCTTATAAAGGCGAAAAATGGCTAATGATTCTTTTAGGCATAACTTGCACTTGCCGATGTTTGCATTGTTGGGGGAGTTTCGCTTTGTAGGGTGTATGGAATATTTTGGAATTTGAGGTTGCGTATATACGTTGCTAAGGAGGTTGATAACTTAGTACTTGGATTGGTGAAAGAGTTCCTGCGTGCATGATAGTGGCGCTTAACATCTACAGTGTTGCTGATATATTCCCTTGTTTGGTGAGAACATGCTGTTATAACACGGAACTTGTAGATTATATTTTTGCGTAGACAGGAGCCTCCAAGTGGACTTAATTGAGATACGCAAAAATTACAAGTTTTCCGACGTGCTCCGTGGTTGGGATTCAATGCTAGTGAGGTTGAGATCGGTTGGTTCATTGTTAGTGTGGGGTGGGGAACCAGAAGTGTGGTCCATATATGTATTGGATTGGTAGGTGTTAATGCAGTTAGTATTTGTTGTCGCGTATGTCAGATTGTGGAATGACGGATTGAGTCTAGTATTATGTAATTGAGGTGTGTTATTATGGGTTTTGTTATTGCTACTGTGCGTGTATATATATATATATATATATATATATATATATATACATACACACATACATGTTTAGCAAAAGCGACAGAGTGACTCAAAGTCCGGTATTTGCGTGCGTTGGCGCTTATGAAAGTGCTATCAACGTACAAACGCACAAAGTTCTCGTTATATTACTTTTCCTAAATTCTAATAAAAGTTTACATAGGTGCTCCAGCATGTCCGCAATCAAATACTGAAACAAATAAAAGAATAAGAAAATACATACTCATATTTTGAGTTGTATTTCACCTGTTTGCATTCCTATACCTGTACGTATACCTAGACACACACACATACACACACATCAACGTATGTCTGTCTGTCTGTCTGTATGTATGTATGTATGTATGCATGTATGTATGTATGTGTGTATGTATGTATGTATCTATCTATCTATCTATCCATCTATCCATCTCTTTGTATGTGTATGTATAATATAAGTAAGATTCAGTTGAATCAGGTACTTAAGTCGAGGGACCACGTT
>NC_068982.1:2972717-2977328 GCF_001194135.2 Octopus bimaculoides | reverse complement strand
ATATATATATATATATATATATATATATATATATAGATATTGATATATACATATATATATTTGAAATTTACAGAAAAACAAAAGAAAAAACAGGTGTATGAACAGCAAGCAGGTGTATTAGTTTGATGCTCGGAAAACTAAGAAAGTCTTTTACGTTCCAAGCCTACGCTTTTCAACAGAAATGAATAAGAGAACATAAACTCAGAGAGAATAAAAAAAGCAACAAAAAAAAACTGATGAATGTAGAGTCTATAGTACAAGATACTTACAGAATGTGTTACGCAGTGAAACGGAACCCGAACTTATGTGATTGGAAGGCAAGCTTATTGCTACACAGTCACACCTGCATCTATATGTATATGCATATGTATATATATATATATATGTGTGTGTGTGTGTGTGTGTGTGTGTGTGTGTGCGTGTGTGTGCGTGCGCGCGCGTATCTGCGTGCGTGTGCGTGTGCGTGTGCGTTTGCGTGCGTGTGCACAGGCACATGGCCTAGTGCTTTCATCAACAGGTACGCCAAAATTAAACGTATCAATACGAGGCAATCCAGCATGAGCCCCGTGCTTATATATTATAATTTTTGAAACACACCGCGCAAGCGCAGTTTTTAGTCGGCAGCAAAAACAAATAATGCCGGCGTTCCTTCGACAATTTGCCAAAAATTATCAATAATTAATAATATCGAGGTAAGAAAACATTTCAGAATTTGTTTTACTACCAGTGGCCCAGCGTGTAGAAAATTAGTCAATAGACTATATATTATTCATATAAATACAGTGTACATTTTTCTTACCCTAATATTATTATTTATTGATAATTTTGGCAAATTGTCGAAGAAACGCCGGCATTATTCTTATTTGCTGCCGACAAAAAACTGCGCTTGCGCGGTGGATTTTAAAAATTATGATATATAAGCACCGGGCTCATGCTGGATTGCCTCGTTTTTACATGAGTAATCTTGTCGTTCCTGTTGATGAAAGCTCCGCCTGGCAAATTCTTTTATTTGCTAACATAGAGTTAGAAACCATGGTCTATTGACTAATGTTTCTACACGCTAGGCCACTGGTAGTAAAAGAATTTCTAAGATGTTTTCTTAACCTGATATATATATATATATATATATATATATATATATATATATATAACGAGCTTCTTTTATTTGTCATTGGAAGTGGTGGTGCGATATAATAAGTCTCATTTAGGCATTGGGAGTAATTTTTATCGACTTCTCCCTTGACCAGAACTTGATGATCTTGTGCCAGAATTGGAAATCAATATAGATATGACCACACCACAACGATTGACTCCCTCTCTCTACTGCATGCCTGGAGTTACTTCATTCTAATAACCATTAATATTCTAGTAGCGTCAGTTGAGATCCACTGTTCTTCTTATATCTGTGTGTGTAGCACACAGATAACCTAGCCTACGTGCAGAATAAGCCTCAGCTGATTTATTCCTTTCTACTCTAGGCACGAGGCCCGAAATTTTTGGGAAGGAGACCAGTCGATTAGATCGACCCCAGTACGCAATTAGCACTTAATTTATCGACTCGGAAAGAATGAAAGGCAAAGTCGGCGGAATTTGAACTCAGAACATAAAGACAGACGAAATACCACTAAGCATTTCACCCGGCGTGCTTAATGTTTCTGCCAGCTCGCCACCTTAGTCAGCTGATTTATTTGCATAAAATCACTCACAGACTTGCTGCAGGCTTTGGCCTGTATGCGCCTTGATTAGTTTCCTTACTGCTAGTTCAATGTCTTCTCATTTTCAGTATTGGCAGGGTTAATGCTATCTTCATTCAGGAGTCATCTCTTACTCAACTCCCCTCTCATCATACAAATTGTGTCTGAACTACACCCGTTCCCGCACTGGTTACTTCTCGTAGTCTTTCATATTTTTTCCATAGATTTTGAATTACAGAAGTTTCAAGAACATTAATCGCGACAATATCACTGGTCGAAGAAGGCCTGCAAAGACAAAGGATCTGCGCTTTTTTCTTCTTTCCCATTTAGCAAGTGAAAGAATGTTTGAGTAAAAATGTTTTGTTTAGAAAAGATGCAATTGAAAACCATAAGAATGGAATGTTTCATGTGATGAGATAAAGGATGCCGGTAAAAATTGCGGTTAGATAAAAAATGAGAAATGATTAACATTTAACCTTCAAAAAAATAAGGGTAAGATCTTCTTCACTGCAAGATCCATCTTATACCCAGGAGCGACCCGTGTAATAATCCCAAAGGCTGGTGATTTCTTCAGTGTCCTCTGATTTTCTGGCGAGATATCCTGCTCCACCCACCTCTAAAGAATTTATCGGTTAAAAATCGACTGACAGTTGGTTGGTAGTTGACCAACTATAAAATTATGTATATACAAAGTTTCCATCATGAATTTATATTCGATTCATGAGATCAGCTAAGCCAAGGAGTTCATCGGTGCAAAAGTCTAGGAATTAGAAATCATTAGCATGGAAATGAAAATATTAGACGTGCGAAGTTTCTAGAAGAATGTACCAAACCAGACAATAGGAAGTTAAATGGCCAGTTTAATCTGTGAAAAATGCTGAGAATCAAACGCATGCTTCTGATTCAAACGACTTGTTATAATGTCTGATTCATATTCAATAAGTTTACTCAATGGAGTCTCCGAGGGGTCAATCGATCTGCTAGAACTACTAAGCAAATCCTTTGGCTGTGTGGAACGAAGTTTACTTCTCAATGACACGTTTCTGGGTTCAGTCCCACTGTGTGGCACCTTGGGCAAGTGTTTTCTACTATAGCCTCGGATTGATCAAAACCTTGTGGCTCGATTTGGTAGACGGAAACTGAACGAAGCCCGTTACATGGAGTGTGGTATCTGTTTGTCTTCCACCATCGCTCGATAAGAGGTGTTGGTGTGTTTATGTCGCTGTAACTTTGGAGGTTATACGAAGATATTTTGCACAAAAGATCGACAGAATAAGTACCCAGAGTAAGAAAGAAGATATAATACGTACTGGGATGGATTCGTTTGATTAAAAATTCTCCAAGGTGGAGCCCCAGCATGGCCGCAGTCTAATGACTGAAAGAAGTAAAGAGAATAAAAGAATAGTCTTTGATGTACTTTTCTTGACAAAATGTGACAAAGTAGCGCCTGTAGTGGGTTGAATATAAAGCGGCCTAAAATAAAACAACAGCTAGGACATTCTCAACTATCATAAAATACATTTAAGGTTAGGAGTACATTTGATGAAATATAACTCTGTACTCTGGAAATGACAAGTGCTTTAGCAGAAACGAGTAAATTCTTGATTTCAGGACACTTGAAAATCAATAGCAAAAAGCTTTCAATGCACAGGAATTACTTGTCTAGTCGCCTCCGGTTCTACTGTTTATTTAAAAGGTTGTATATTAGATTTATATCTGAATGATTTGAGGTAGTCTGGCCGCGCTTCTGCAAGCTAACGTTCCACACGAGGATCAGGCATATACACGCAGGATCGTCTGCTGCATGTAATCTAAGCGTACTTCATGTAGAAAATTTAATAAATTTAATAAATTAGTTTTTATTTTTTACTTACTGCATCAAGCATCCTATTAATTGTCCACAAGTGAACTAATGAACTATTGCTGCTGACGTAAACTAAAAGAGCAGTTTTTTTTATTCTATAGCGTGAAATGGAGGACCTTGAGTTTTCGAGACATATTCTTCGGCGAAAGAATCTCAACCATGCCATGAAGAAAATGAATGCCCGCTATTCAAGGAAAATTTTAATACGCAAACTATTTTTCATCTGTTCACCTAATAGAAGTCGGTGATCAGAAGGTTAAATAAAAAAAAAAAAAAAGGAATGTGTTACACAAGAGTCTGTGGGAGACTGAAATTATAAGGTTTGACAAAAATATTACATATTTAATAAAAAAAAGAAAAGAAATTATAGCCAATTATAGTCTACAGAAAATATTAGACCCAAAATAAATACGCATGTGTTCAGAACCGAAAGAATACGAAAGCTTAACCGGTAAGTTTTTGTTAGTAACTTGAAAATCAATAGCAAAATGTTTAGACATATGTGTAAACTAAAGCTGGAAGGAAGAAAACAATTTTCAATCAAATTTTGATGTATAAGAGGGGGCAGACTCAGTAAACGTAATTATGGAACAAAGATAATTTAGAATGCAGGAATTTAGGGAAATATATTAACTGGCTTAACATATAAGGAAGGCATTGTGTGGGATAGTTTTTCTTCTGTATTCTTTAAATACAATTATTTATATTGTTGAATCAATCAATATAATTTTAGAATAAAAGTTTTATTTTTTTCATTATATTACTTTGAACTTTTAAATATAAGTAAAGAAAAGAAATATAATTTTAATATTTCAAAAGAACTAATTTTTTTTTGCGTGTATTATGAATAACAAAAAGCTGGTAACAATAGAAATATTGATAAAATGATTAAATAGTTGTTGAAAAGAGCTGCGGCTTCAGCTGGTATTTTCCTACAGAGAAAACAAGAACTATCTTCGTCTTAGCTGTTTTCAAGAATAAACACAAATTTCTTACAAAGAATTAATCTTTGTCAAATGTACATATATATATATATATATATATATATATATA
>NC_068982.1:2970927-2972120 GCF_001194135.2 Octopus bimaculoides | reverse complement strand
TATATATATATATATATATATATATATATATATATATATATATATGTGTATATATATTTTTGTGTATATCTTCGTATCACCGGCACTGGTTTGTTTGACCACCGGTACTGGTTTGTTTGCCTCCCCGTAACATAGCGGTTCGGCAGAAGACGGATAATATAAGTACCAAACTTTTCTTTACTTCAATAAGAACTGGGGTCGATTCGTTCGACTAAAGCCCTTCAATGTAGTGCCCCAGCTTGGCGGCAATCTAATGACTGGAATAAGCAATAGAAGAAAGCTAGAGAAAAAAGATGTGTATAGGGGCAGGTGTGACTGTGTGGTAAGAAGCTATCTTCCCAGCCACATGATTCTGGGTTCAGTCCTACTGCGTGGCACATTGGGCAAGTCTCTTCTACTATAGCCTTGGGCCAACCAAAACCTTGTAAGTAGATTTGGGAGACGGAAACTGAAAAAAGCCCATCTTATATATATATATATATATAGAGCAGTAACAGAAAAGGAGGAATTTCAATTGTCCCCACGTCGTGAGTTGTAATATATAAGAAATTAAAAAAGGAAAATACACACACTTCACATAGTTTTAATACAATTTTTAATATATCGACCGGTTTCGCTTCCGCTATACATGATATTAAGGTTTACTTATTTGAAAATGTATTTTCTTAAGAAGAAATTTTTGTCCATGTTGTGTGTGACGATATTTACGAATGAAGGCGAGGTAATTGATTATCGTTATTATTGTTATTGTTGTGGGCAGGGGAGTTAACTGTTCAGCTTTTGGTAAGGGGAATATATATACACACACACAAAAAAAAGTGTTTCGAAAAACTTGTTTAGTGAGGGGATTTATGTACAGTGATGTAATCGTGAATTGAAATATTTAAAAAGATAAAAGTTGGTTCTGAGTGCATATTAAGACGTGTTCTGTATTTTTCGACGAAAAACGTTTCTTTATTTAAACGTTCTTGTGGAGAAATTGGGTTTTTGCACTGGTAGAATGGGAATACTGTGAAATATTGTTTGATGTTATCTGCACATTTTTCTATATGTCCACTGAAAGGAATTTGTCTGTATTGCGGGAAACGGTTTTGCTGTTCATGTAGAATGGTTCTCCGTCTCAAGGCCATACTCGTTTGTCCAATATAGTTATGTCCACAATCCGAGCAGGTTATTACATAAGTTAGATTCTC
>NC_068982.1:2969136-2970648 GCF_001194135.2 Octopus bimaculoides | reverse complement strand
TATATATATATATATGTGTGTGTATATATATAGTGTATGCCAGAAGGTTTGTAAAAGACATTTTAAGATCCACAAAGATCAGAACTTATCTGCAGCTCTTGGTATATATATACCAGATGTGCAATCCATGTGGGTGCCTTTTCAGACAATTGTCCGGTTTAAAAAGTCACATGAAATGTCATGATGGTGCTGAGGTGGAGGTACAGGAGCTTGTCAAACTCTGCATAAGTAGTAGACAACCACCATATATATATGGTGTGAACTATAAAAGTAATAATTTTAAGTGGTTTGGCGATTTAGCGTCTATTTTCAACATAGGCATGCTCTCTTCTATGCCCTATATTTTAATTGTATTTCATACTATTATAAATCTAGTACAGTGGTAAGTAACCCCGCCTGTCGCGAGGGATACCGGGGCTTGATTCCCCGCCGGGGAGGCTTGTTACATTATTACTGGCAGTGTCCCATCTTGGCCGCAACCTCCAGACTGAAACATATAGCAAGTCTCATTTTCTCTAGCAGCTAGACGCAGGCTTGACTGAGTGGTAAGACTTTTGCTTCCCAACCGCATGGTTCTTGCTTCAATCCTACTGCACAGCAAATTGAGCAATCGTCTTCTACTACAACCTCGACCCGAGCAAAGCGTTGCGAGCGGATTTAATGGATCGAAACTGAAAGAAGCCCGCCGTGCACACACATAAACACACAGACATGCATACTATTCATACCCATATATGTATATATATATGTATATATATATATATATATATATATATATATATATATATATATATATATGCAAATATATATGTGTGTGTGCGTTGTGTGTGTGTCTGAGCGTGCGTGTGCCTTTGTGTTTGTTTGCCCCCCCACTACAGCGTGGCAACAGGTGATGTTTTGTTTACGTCCCCATAAGCTGTCCGTCCAGCCGGACAAGGTGACCGATAGACTAAGTAGCGTAAGTACCAGGCTTAAAAACAAGATGACTAGGGTCGATTCGTATGACTAAAATTCTTCATGGACGCAATCTAATGATTGAAACATGTAAAAGAGATAAATGCTACTAATTGTAACTTTTTGACAAAGTCAGCATTTTAGATAAAGAGTAGAGTTTAAGAAATTCACGTAAAGACGAAGAAACATGCTCTTAGGCGTCTCACCTTGTATATATTTATGTCTATGTGTATATGCACATTTATATGTATATGTGTGTGTGCATGTGTCTTTGACTGTGGCTGTGCATGTGTGTTTGTGTGTGTGTGTTTATGCATACATCCATATATACATATATACATTCATACACACACACACACACAAACACACACACACACACAAACACACAAACACACACACACGCAAACACACACACAGACACACACACATACACACACGTTTATATATAAACATTTACAAGTAGGTACTGGTTGTATGAACGAAACAGATGCTCCGTCAATGGGATTTAGATAGCAAAGGAAATAATGCAGCCATATTTTTTTGTTTTCTAATATGACT
>NC_068982.1:2968588-2969126 GCF_001194135.2 Octopus bimaculoides | reverse complement strand
ATATATATATATATATATATATATATATATATATATATGTATATTAATATGTATATATATATTTATATATATATGTATATATATATATATTCATATGTATATATATATTTATATATGTGTGTGTATATGTGTGTGTGTCTGGCTGTGCGTGTATGTATGTACACGTATGCATGCATATTTGTATATATATGTGTGTGTGTGTGTGCGTGCGTGCGTGTGTATGTATATAACGTGTGTGCATAGTTTGTATATGCATGTCAACATAACATGAAATCTATTTCCAGTGATATAGTCTGGCAAAAAGAGTGTGTGTCAGGGTATCTGTGATCGCAGACAGCAGGGGAAATCACTATGAAAGTATGTGAGCCGATATGACATGCTATATCGAGTGAGCCGGGTTGCGAAGGAAAAGAGACGACGAGTTGTACATTGTATAACAATGGTGCATATATAGATACATACACACAAGCAGCTAGGCTATGTGTGTGTATATATATGTATATATATATACATATATATATATATATATATATATATA
>NC_068982.1:2963125-2968253 GCF_001194135.2 Octopus bimaculoides | reverse complement strand
ATATATATATATATATATATATATATATATATATATAAGATATACATTAGATACAATGATGACATGCATATCTAATTTATATATAAATTCGTAAATACAAGTCTAAATATGAATTTAAATGTACACACATACCCACACGCTCACACAGGTACGTACACACACACACACACACACACACACAGACACATGCACGCGCGAACGCACATATACACCCCACACACGCACATATTGTGAAAAATAGATTTGTCTGCCATTTGCGTCATCACATTTTGACATATTTCACCTTGTTGCTTTATACATTTGGCTGTTTTTTTATGCTGTCGTTTAGTTTTTGTTTTATCTCGTATTGCATTGGTAAATATAAATGTATAAATACATGTATGCGTGTATGTATGCATATACATACGCATATACGTACGCATTCATACACACACACACACACTTATATATATATATATATATATATATATATATACATAGATATGCATACATGCATACATATATGTATGTACATACATACACACACACACACACACACACACACACACACACACACATATATATATATATATATATATATATATATATATATATATGCGTAAATATATAAGTACATACATATTTCTATACATGCTTATATAATTATACACGCACACACACGCACAAAATACACACATATATTCATATATATGCATAATTATATATGTATAACTAGTTCTCTTTCGGTGTGTATATGTAGTATGTATGTGCGTATTTTTACTCAAAACATTTGTTACGCGTAAAAAACTATTCTTTATCGAGTGAAAGAATTATTTATTTACTGGAATTATGATTTGTACACTAA
The DNA here is from genome assembly GCF_001194135.2 of Octopus bimaculoides. Lineage (NCBI taxonomy): Eukaryota > Metazoa > Mollusca > Cephalopoda > Octopoda > Octopodidae > Octopus > Octopus bimaculoides. The sequence goes on along the minus strand of NC_068982.1, from coordinate 2,967,409 downwards.
AACATTGTTGGCATGAGTTAAAATGAAGAAAAATAATCGATCATTTCAATTATTTAAATAATTTATATTGAAAACTACAGAAGCAGGCGAAAGTATATAGTATATAATACTGAATATAGGAGTACGCCGTCGGTTACAACGACGAGGGTCCCAGTTGATCCGATCAACGGAACTGCTTGCTTGTGAAATTAACGTGCAAGTGGCTGAGCACTCCACAGACACGTGTACCCTTAACGTAGTTCTCGGGGATATTCAGCGTGACACAGTGTGACAAGGCTGGCCGTTTGAAATAGAGGTACTACTCATTTTTGCCAGCTGAGTGGACTGGAAGAACGTGAGATAAAGTGTGTTGCTCAAGGACACAACGCGTTGCCGGGAATTGAACTCACGACCTTACGATCGTGCGCCGAGTGCCTTAACCACTAAGTCACGTGCCTTTACAATAATGAATATATATTGAGTGAAGAGCATATTCAAAAGTTTGCTCAGTTGAACCTGCGATGTTTAAAGTCACGTGATAAGATATATTATGTGCTCATAAAACAAATCTATGCTGCATAATTTGAATTGACTACGTTATTCAATGAAGACTTTTCAATGATGTGAATGATCAAGACATTGACAATCGATTGACATTAACAGTAACCTGGAGTCGAGGACATAGAGTTGTCGCTATCATAGTTTCATTGTGTATCTAGTAATTTTATCACTGAATCATGCAAAATTGATAAAAGTCGTTTTAAGCGAAATATTAATCCTTTTCTTACTTTGAACTTAAGAAAGCAAAAACGAAAGAACAAAACAGAAAAACAGCACTGTAATTCTCTCACATTTTTCAAATCGTTCCAAAATTTTGAACAAAAGAAGAAACCAGAACTTATCTTAAAATCAGAAAAATTTCTCTAAATGGCGGCGACATATTTGACTCCATAAAAAGTATTCATATTTTAGGTGCTTTTTTCTTAAGCCGGAGACAGATTAAGTCAGACTTTTCTAGATGTAATTTTTGTCTATACACTACTGAATATGGAAATCTACGTGTCTTTCAGGTAAGGTAAACTACTTTCTATTAAATGATATTTGTTATTGTTCTAAACGAAATCCTCACTTTTTCGTTAATTTCTACTAACTCTGGCCTCAACACGTATCACTGCCGCATGGTCGATTCTGTAGGTTTATATCGTGTCGAGTGGTCGTATCTCTCAGGTTTCATACGTTGTGTATCATATAATACGCATTACATGCGAAACGCGTGTCACTTGTGAAGGCAGTCTCCCCAACAATTTACTTTCTCCCGTTATATTTGTTCTGATACGAATGTTTGCATAATGTCTTATTGGATTCTCTACTATATTGCTATATAGAGAGCGTATATGATACGAGTTTACACAAATATGTTCACAATTCATTACGTCAAATACCTGTCAATTCGCGATATTCATCGTTTTAGACCATAGCCCTGAGAGGTGAGAAATAATGGGACACCTGAGTCGAGGTGGTGGCCAGCAGTGGGATGTCACGTAGAAGTTTGGTGATGAACTGTGCTAATGCCATTTTAGACTGCGAAAGAGATTTCCCCAGGTACAGGTGAAATACTCAGACATAAACAAATAAATAGACCTGTTCACACACACACACACACACACACACACACACACACGTCAATATTGTGAGTTTCCTGCCCACTACCCGTCTCACAATCTCTCATTCGATTTCTCCTCCTTTCATTCTTGACCTCGTTCCTTCACTTCATGTTATGTCGTTCGTCATAACAAGCGTCGTCGTATCACCTTAATTAGACTCTTCCAGGATTCCATCTCACCCAGCCTCTCCTCAACACATTTTCTTTCAGGATTTATACTCGCCAACAAATGCTTCGCGTATGTTCGAATAACTCTGTCTATTCTTTTGCAATCGTGCGTATAGTGATAGTTGCCGTGCGGCTACATTGTTTTTGACCAAACACGCCCCACAAACTTATGTCTAATGGTTTCTCTTAATAACGGTATAATTTCGTAAAATGAACTGTTCGGTAAAAGTTGTTCCAAGAAACGTTCATTCAGATACATATATCAATAGACTTTCTGAAAATCTGTAACTTGAGACCATTACATTGTTTTAGTTTCCCACATTGAAGACCTCTTTTTCCCCGGCTAACCACGTCAATTCAGTTGGTACTAATTGATCTTTTTTAGTTTTCTATTCAGGATCTCAGATATTTGAAATCATTTCCGGATTTCTAGTTTGTGACATTAAATGATTTAAAATCTGCTTTTGGCTGATTGAAATTTATGAACTCAATGCCATCGTCATTAGCATATTGACTGTTTCCTCATCAAGCAGAATTAATCGCTAACCTTCTTTTATAGTATTTGAAGAGCCATATCACATGTATAATTGTATCAATAATTATATTCGCAGAATCTTATCTGCTTACCGAGATGCTTTTTGTAGACCTGTTACTTCTATATTTGATGTTGCGTTCGTAATAAGTTGTCAAAGATCACAAGGAACAGGTAAAGGGCAAGCGTCTTACCTTGCAGTATCCCTGCAAGGTAATAAAATCTGAGTTCTTTATCGTTCTGGTGAATACTGTTTCTATCTACCACAGTGCTAAGGTGACAATTTGCTCAGAGATTTTGCATAAGTTTGACTCAGTGAAATGAGTAGAATGCTTGGTTGAAGTCTACAAATCATTTAAGGAAACGCTTCATGCTGAACATCACTGAGCTTCAGTGTAATTAAGAAACTAGAATGCGTTATGGCTGGAGGAGACATACCACCGATGCAGCTGTGCGACATTCATTATACGTTTGTTGTGAAAATTCGCTTCGTTGCTTTCAGGGATATGAACAATATCAACCCTTTTCAAAACAACATTATAAATTGCGTGTGAAGATACAGAAGCAAGTATCCCAAACATAGAAGGAATAAAAGCAACTGTACCCCTCTGGAAAACGGGGACATAATTAAGTGAAAAAAACAACTGAAGGAAATATGTAAAGCTAGATCCAAAATAAACTCACGAGAAATTGAACCCCCCCCCCAAAAAAAAACAACCAGGTGAAAACAATAAAGGAAAACATGAAGCTTTTCTTGAAGATAAACTAAATTCAATCTAAAATGTTACAGAAACAAAGCAACAATCTCCCACATGGATGTCTCTACATGAATTAACAGAGTCAAAGAAATAGAAAAAGGAAAACGAAAAGCAAACAATTCTAAATACTGACTTCATAAAAATAACACGGAATTAATACTTTTCTAACCAAAATAGAGAAGCACCGTACGTAATAATCTCAACTAATAACATTAATGCCTCTAGGTACAGATGACTATACAAAAGCAGAGCTAAAGAATTCCATTTAAATGGCAAGGATCCAATACTGAATATTACTATTAGTAGGAATACGAAAAACAGAGCACAATTGGACGCTTTACTTAATGAAGTCAAAGTCGGTGATTGGGTAGAAAACTACTTTTGTACCAATCTCAAAACGAAAAAGATCCTGGATATGCTAAGCAGGCGTAAAACTGAGTTTACCTGTCATTGTTTTAAAAATATTCTAGAAAAATGTTGCTTTTAAAATTACGTCCCCATATAGAAACAACTGCAAGCACCAATCTCAAATGGTTTTAATCCAGGATCATCAAAACTGCTGTAAATTCTCGCAATATGAATTCTCATTAACGTTACAAAGATCAGAACCTCAGAGCAAATTAGAATTTGTATTATTCAGCAAAGAATTCCACCGAATGAACCGCGTAAGAGCGCCGTATCTGCTTCCTACCTTTATGGTTGTTTACCTACCTTTATGGATTGGATGTTTCAAGTCGAGTTCATCAATAGAACAATTTATTGCAGCATATTACAAAGATGAAATATCTCAAGTTACACTGATGGCAAGACTTTTATAAAATGTTGAATACGTCCCAAGTTGATAGAGATCATTTGATTTGGGCGTGTTAATTCTTCCGAACCCGTATTAAATATTCCATTGTTGTAAACGGTGGATTCATTGAATACGTCAGGTAAACGGATTCTCAAGTTTATTTGTAACAATTTGTCTTCAAATACAGCCTTTCTTTGATGTGCCTTTTTCTAAATTAAAACAGATGATCTCAGAGAACTGAGACACCCGTATATATACGAGTGAGTGTACAAAAGACGGCAATGCAGAACCTGAAGGAGTCGTACTCACGTTAGGGGCGTCCGAAAATTGAGGTAGCAGGAAACCGAATCAAACTGTTTTAAATAATGTATATATATATATATATATATAT
>NC_068982.1:2960759-2962894 GCF_001194135.2 Octopus bimaculoides | reverse complement strand
ATATATACTAGCAATTGCACCTGTCCTTTCGACGGTTTAAGTTGATTTGGTGGGTGGTATTGTTTTCACCAAATAATGGAATTGCCTAGAAGGTTTATTTATGAGTCGCACGGCAATCTACATTTCCGTGTAACATAGGAATAGAAAATCAAATTAAAGACGGGTTATTGTGTTAGACTTTTCATTTTAATGATCATAGAACATAAATTTGCAAGCGATGCAAATTAGAGCAACTGAAGTGTTTGGGGAGTAGATTACGGATAATGACTACAAAATATAGTTGTTTTACATGAAAGCTAAATTTCTTGTCAGAAACAGCCACATAAATGCAGTAATGAAATTGGAAGAAGACGTTAAAACTTCTCTGCAAGTTTTTTGTTTGTCAACAGCAAAGGGAGCTATTTTTCGTAGAGATAATCTAACAAAAGCTCCTTTATTCTTTCTTCCCACATAGCCTGCGCATAAAATAACAGCGAATGCTGCACAAAGTTAAATTGGTATGGAGCTATCTGCAAGATAAGTATAGTTTTCGCTAGTGGAAGCAGAACTCTTATTTAAAAGTCGATTTTTGGGACGAATCATATGTGATTGTTTAAGAAAAGGCTAGAACGTCAATGCTAAAACGTATTTGAAACAATGGACAAAAGTCGAAATATCATAATGGAGAGTAAATAAGCTTCCTTAAAGTGAAACAACGCATTGGTAGGTAAACAAAGGTACCAACAAATAGAAGAGAGGGAAAGGGACATTACCTTTCAAGTAACTCAGAATAGGTAAAGGTAAGCTTGCCAAAGTTTATTGCTGTTTAAATATGGAGATTGAAATTGTTTGGTATTGGATATTCATCACGTACAGTGTTCGTGGCAGGTGGACAGTCGGAATAAATGAATAGACAAACTCTTTTCACTTTTATAAAAAGATAAAACAAAGTATGGAAGACCCCCATATACAAAAAACCGTCCATTTAGGTCCATTTACGCAAGAATTCTCGGCAAAATGTTTAGTGCGTGACCAACCTTGGGACACAAGTAACGTGTGTGTAAAGTGTGGTGAAAATCGGTTGAGAATTGTGGAAATGTATGCGTTCAGTGTTCCTAGTCAATTTAACCACCACCGCTGGCGGACAGTGGAAATAAATGAATAGATAAAATCCTTTCACTTTTATAAAAAGATTTAAAAAGTATGAAATACACTACAGATTATAAAATAGCTGATTAATGCAAATGAATAGGAATCAAATATTGTTGATTTCCCCTCGCTCTAGAGGCCCCAATATCAATTTTTCTAACATTTAAGTAGCCTATGTTTGGGCATGAGATATGAAGCAGCTGTGTACAAAATTTTAAAGAAATTGAATGAAATATGTAGAAGTTATTGAGGTACATTAAATTTTTGTACACACGCACAACACACACTTATACACATACACACACACACACACAGAAACACACACATATACACACTGAAAAATTCAGTTTTGTAGATATTATATATACATAATATAGAGAAAATAGAGAGTGTGTATGTATGTGTGTGTGTGCACCTTTGTGTCTGTGTTCTGATTTACACATGGTATGCATATATGTTGATGTGATATGACAAAATCATTCAGGCATTCATTTTTCGCAATCGCAATGAAGACGGTTCAATTCCACTACGTCTTGATGTTGAATTGCTATGCTCTGGGCTCAACCCATATCTTCTGACTGAAAATGGACCGACGGAAACTGTGTAGAAGTCGGATAAAGTTTATCAGTAAATCGAAATGTACAACCTTTCCCGCACAGTTTTACGTTGGATATAGCAACCTATAGAATATTCAGGAAATAACTCGTGAATGCATTTAACGTCATCGTCGAATGGCGGAAAATCTTCCGTCCTGTGTATGAACGTGCGTGTGCGTTTGTGTACGAGGGTGTATATAGTTTTAGGGAAAATAACCAATTTTCAAGAACTCATCGATGAAAATCCACTATCACATATAGAAAAATTAATAATTAAAAGCACAATAAATCTTATGATATTTACTTTACTTTATATTATACTCATTTATTGTGCTTTTAATTATTAATTTTTCTATATGTGATAGTGGATTTTCATCGATGAGTTCTTGAAAATTGGTTATTTTCCCTAAA
>NC_068982.1:2956570-2960471 GCF_001194135.2 Octopus bimaculoides | reverse complement strand
ATATGTATATATATATATATATATATGAATAAAAGAAGGGTAAAACATACCGCTTGTCAAAGATGAAAACAAAAGCTTTACATGCCACGTTTAAAGTTCGAAACGCACACGAGTTGACGTAATGGATATTTTAGAAATAGATGTTACTATCTCCAACTGAAGATTGCAGAGCATGTTTTCTCATGCACAGCATGAAATCAATTGATATTGGGGTATGTAAACTACCTTCAAGTTCTATCCTGAGGGTAGACCTATTTTGAAAAATATTCATTGCGTTGCTCGAGTGTGTATTTATCGTAGGATTGGTGGTCTTTGAAGCTTTGGCTTTCCTCTTTGGCAAAAAGTATTGTTACCCTTCTTTTATTCAACTATTTCATATTATACCTATCACGGTAGAAGTCTTGCTAGCCACTCATTATTACTGCTTTTATAGTAATAATGCTTATATATATATATATATATATATACTACAAAGAAAATGCTAGCGCCCTCTTCAGCTTCGAATCACTAGGTCTGATAAGATGATCCATAAATCAGAAACCAAAAAAAAAAAAAAAAAAAAAAATAGTGACAGTTAAAAATCTGCTTAGAATCATTTACTAGCCTGTATGATCTGGCTAAGTTAAAATGGTTTATTGTATTCTTCCTTTCTACTTGGAGAGTTTAAATGTAGTTATAAAAATATGTCTCTCTGTTGAAATGTAATTTCTGTAAATTTCTATATCTTTGTGCAGCTGAAGATTGCTCTGCATTTTACATTTGATGTAATGTTCACTTTGCTTAAATAAATGGAGTCGCATGAAACGATCGTACTGCATTACCTTTCGATATCCTTGTTGCTTATTTTTGGTTCAAACAGAATTTATGGATTATGAAAGCAGGAGCTTTGCCCATGTCGTTGTTTTCAGGTTCACCGGGTTTGCAGTCATTGGCATCGTTAATATTGAATTTACGTCATTGCAATACAGCATCGGCGCAAATCCATGAGCAGGATAGAATTTCCTCTGAGCCGATGACGGGTGAGTAAGCTGTGAGAAAGAACTTCTCGTCAGTAAATTCTGTGGTGGTATTTTATGAATTTCCTGAAAAGATAAAAGTATGTTTATGTGCAAGCATTTGTGTGTACTTACATGTGTCGTCATCATCACCATCATCATTGTCATCGTCATCCTCACCACCACCACCACCACCACCAACACCACCGCCACCACCACCAACACCACCATGTGCAAGAGTACATGCGACCCACCTCGTCAAGCCCGAGTGAACAAATCTAGAGATATGCACATGGATGAATGAACCGATATGCCCAAATCCAATGGAAGGTGCTTGTATTTGTGTAAGCAATGAAATAATCATTTTGACTAGCAAATAGAGACACGGTAGGACAATATATTTGTGTATTGTTTGATAAAACCGATCGTGACGCCGGATTTATTAACAAGACTAGACAGTCAGATACTTGGTTGTTCGAGCAGGTAATGCAGTATTTATATTTGAGCATCAGTAAACAGGGACGGGTTAGGGTTAGGGTTAGGGTTAGGGTTAGGGTTAGAATAACTTCAAAGAAAAAGACCTGATCAGACAGAGTAGTTGTTTACTTGCTTTTGTGTAAATAATTCGATATTGTCTACGACAACGTGTGTGATGGACAAACTTGATGTAATAGATTGTGTGTGTGTGTGTGTGTGTGTTTGAGAGCATCATCGACATATGACGTGATATTTCGATGTGACAGGAAGTGATTGATGGATGGAATGATACAAGGAAATCCCAACCTCAATTTCATCAATGAATCGAAACGCCATATTCAGAACAGCAATAGCAAAGACGATATATATGTGTGTGTGAGTGTGTGTGTGTGTATGTGTGTGTGTGTGTGTGTGTGTGTGTGTGTGTTAGGTACACAAATACTTAGAACAGCAAAGCCTGCACATGCTCACACGCTAGTACACATACATACTTATACACATGCAAATACACGCATACATTTGAACAGATGCGTATATATATGTAAATGTGCACACACGTGTGCACGTATGTGAAGACTTTGGAGTTTCCGTGTGTTTCATTCGACAATGATTTTGTTATTGTGTTTGTCGTTGTTGATTACACCAGAGCGAATATAACATCAGAAATATCGATTTTTTGATAAATTTGGCTTCAATAAAATATTTCGAGTTGTTAACGCAGTGAGGTGGTAGAATTGTTAACACGCCGAACAAAATGTTTTACAACATTTCGTCCGTCTTTACGAACACAAGATTCGAAGTGATTTCAAATGCAATCCAAAGTTTCGCACTGGCCTCAAACGCTTGATTTAAACCAACCCATCCGCGTCCATGACAACTCTTGCAAAGAAACGCAAGCGTCCCTTTCCACGGTGTCCAGGGATGTGAACATGAACCTTGGCATGACTCGTTGTTTGACGACGACGTCACGTCCTAACAGCCGAGGCGAGAGCAATCAGAGCCGAGAAACGTTCAAAGCTTCTGTCATTCATCAAGCATCAAGGTGGAAGAAAAACTCTCGTGTTTGTGGACGAGAAAAAGTCCACTGTGGACGCTGAGGTGAGTCGCAGAAATTCTTGAGTGATTGCATACAACCCTTCTAGCGTCCCCGCTGTGTTTGGGACTACGAATCCTGCATCTGTGTTGGTATTTGGAGCCGTGGCATATGATAGAAGTGTCATGGATCCACACTTCATTGAGTCTGGCTTGAAGATCGGCACAAAGGAGATCTGGACATCCCTAAGAACTCTCTGTTACCTTGGATTGAGGAAACGTTTGGGCCTGAGAACGTGGTGCTTGTCCACGATTCTGCACCCTGTCATGGGTCAAAAGCAACAGGGTCCTTCGTTGGTGACAAGGTGCCATTGTTTGTGAAGGCTAGCATCTGGCTCACTAATACCCCAGATCACAAACTTCTCGATCACTTCACCACACTCCAGTGTCAACAATTTGAAGACCTACATCCTGTGTGCGACATGCAAAATCAAAAAGGCGGAGGTTGTGGCAGCTGCAAAAAAAATTGTTCTCGTTTGGAAGCAGAAATTGCTCACAAGGGAGGGGGGGCATATTGTATGATAAACATTTTTGTTGTAACAAATGTTACATTAAAATTATATTAGTATACAATCATTATTTTAGTATTTATAACCAGTTTTATGCATCGTAAAACTTGTTTCGATTTATCTGCAAGACCTATGTGCGTGCGTGCGCGTCTGTATCATTACGGTAGGTGTTTCTTGACGAAACAAGAATTGAAATAGAGCTATTCTTTAATACGTATGTGTACTTGTCTGATGATTATTCCTAAGTAAAATTCATTCCATTTGCCTTACGTCTTCTTATACTCCACAAAGGACTGTACTGCAATCATATAATTTCAAATTTGATCGGTATTGTTTTATATCGGCCTCCCTACGGATCGCACAGCAGATTACAACAGTTCTTCCATGAAAAACAAGATCTTAGGAAAACTACCCTCAAAGCGTCCATGTTTCTATTGGTGTTGCAGAAAAAATATTGAAAAGCTTAGAATAAAACAAACTATTTTAATTAACATGTACAACCCGCGTATTAAACAACAGAGCCGATCTGTACGTAGCTGATTGGTTATTATAGTAACGGAAAAGAAACCTTCATAGGGACACACTACAGAACAGATATGTCAGTTAACAACATCATTTCTTCGAAGATTTCCTGAAGGAGATGTCCGAACCCTGACGTATTGAAATAGAAAGTGTAAAACCTACCGATGCCTATTATGGTTGATAACTTGCATTGTTTTGGCTTTATAAAACAAATAATTAAAAACACGCACGCATGTATGTGTGTGTGTGTGTGTGTGTGTGTGTGTGTGTGTGTGTGTGTGTGTGTGTGTGTGTGTGTGTGTGTGT
>NC_068982.1:2949593-2955564 GCF_001194135.2 Octopus bimaculoides | reverse complement strand
TCTCTCTCTCTCTCTCTCTCTCTCTCTCTCTCTCTCTCTCTCTCTCTCTCTCTGTCTCTGTCTCTGTCTCTCTCTCTTGTGAAAGAAGTTAATTGTCAAAGAAAGAGACACTTTGTGATGTCAAAGGGATTTAAATTAGCAGGTATCAGACAAAAAATGGAAGCTTGGAGGCTGAGAGTGTAAGAATTGTAATTATCCTGTGAGCGAAAGAGCAAGCGACTAATATATTAATGTTATGCATAATGTTTTTCAAGTAATTTACCAATGAATCAACAGAACTAATGAAGAAAATCTGTAAAGATTATCAGCGTGAAAAAATATATACGATTATTTTCCCTCTCCCTTTTCTCAATTAACGAATCATTAAGATTTTTAAACAAGTTCCAAATTGCGCATGGACTATCTACTGAGTGAGGCTAATGTTTGTGTAAAGTTTCCTAAATGATGGTTGCTTGAACAAGAAAAAAAGTGCAAATTCAGGAAGAACAGTATCAAACTCTAGCACAAGAGAAAAAAATGAAGAGACAATGTCACATAGCAGCTGTAGGAACTAAAAATGTCCAATGCAGGAAATGCTAATTTTTGCAGGAAATTGAATATGAACATCAAACCAAGAGAAGAAATGAATGTTTAAGGAAACATATGGAAAGACTTATTGCATTACAAGAAGAAATGTTGGAAAAATAAGGAGAATAGAAGCAGAAGATATTGCTCACAGAAGAAATTCATCGCTAGAAGTAAGAGAAAAGATAGAAAAAGGGAGAGAGAGAAAATTGCAGATAGGACAAGACATCACCTGAAGGAACAGAGCAAAGGATAATACATAAAGTACAAGAAACCAAAAAAATTATCGCAGAATAAAATCGAAGAGAATGATAGAATAAAACTGATCAAATAGCTTTACTGCACCACCAAAATGATGCTGAAATTATGAGACAATTAACAACAATGTTTATCAGTCTTTCTGTGAACAACATATGAGGAAGCTGAGATTCAACCTCATATTTGTTGCAGAAAGCTTGACACCTGCCAGTTCTGTACATCACTGAAATATTTATTCCAAGAACAACTTCAATATGGGCAAGAAGAGAAAAAGCACATGTTTTTGCAAAGGCGAGAACAAAACGCACTGGCATATATATACACAGGAGTTTCTAAACCATAAATGCCAAAAGAAATAATATAGATGTTTATTGCTAAGAGAGAAATTAGTAAACGAGATAAAGTATATAAAAACGAGAAAAAACAAAACAAAACAAATGATAGACAAGAAGACAATAAACATCAGTAACAAAATGAAAACTATTTTGAGATTCATTAAACATTTAACAAGAATTTCCCGCTCGGATAAAATTTATCAGCTATTGTCATAAGAATAAACATTTGACACAGCATCAGCAAGATTTCCCTGAATATGGTGCAACCTACCACATATACTCTACATGACAGACCCCATCAGAGCCTACGGTCCAACCTATAGCATATCCACTATAAAAAGTCCAACAACATTCGATCGTGTCATTCAGCTTTTACGTTTCCCAACAAGATAGTTTTTTTATTGTTTCAAATTGGATGGTCAAGTATATCAGTGTTTTCCTACATTCACCGAAACAGTTCTGACCTATCATTTGTAATATAGATTGTAGTACTCCGGAATTAATAACAGATATCATAAAGTCTGTTTGAATGGAATCACTGAGTCTTGAAAATTTGATAAGTGAAATATATATACGCAAAAGCGCATGAAATATTAAGAGAAGTGGGTCGTAAGGATAAAAAGGGTGTTACACACAAAAAATATCGTAAATATAGTTTTTAAAAGAAATAGAAATTCTGACAGAAGATGATCTAACTTATGAATAATTGTAAAAGTACTGATATTTAAGAATCTATATGAAAGACCACCATTCGTGAGGGATTATATATATATATATATATATATATTACCCATTCAGAGAGCTTGGTTGGTAGCCTAATGTGTATATGTATATAAGCATAGAAGAAAATTTGTGTTATATTGTAAGTTAGAATTGATCATATTCGGGTAACGTTTCCATCCAATTTTGTATGGGGACGCACTTTTCCAACTCCAATCTCTGGAATCATCTCCAAGTCGAGTATTAAGTATATATTTTCACGCAATGAAATCTTAAAGCTGAGCAGAATAAAAGATTATAAGGCGATTTAGATAATACAATCGACCTTGCTGCTTTCACGCAGTGGGGAGGTAAAAAGTATTTTCGTGACATGCACAGAAGTGGATGAAAAGAGAAGAAATGCTGTGAGATAGAAGATTCGATCTCGCACAAAAATTTAAAGGTAAGACTTCGTAAATTAGAAAGCAAGATATCGTGAGATGTAAATAATTGAACAGTTTAAGAAAGTAAATTTCAGACAAATCTGTAAAGAAATGGGAATTGTCTGCCAGTTCTGTGCCTTGTGGTGCATTAAACATTCTACAAGTAAATTTGGCAACTGCTGTGGTGTCTACATGCCAGACCCTTTGGTGCAACCTAACATAATATACATCAGATTTATCAACGACTAAAGCCAACAGTATGAATCACGTACTGAAGCACGAACACACACGCACACAAGTATATTTGCGTACTCACGTATGTATGTATGTATGTATGTATGTATGTATGTATGTATGTATGTATGTATAAAGTCACTTTGTGAAAATATTAGGACTCCAATCTTATTCATTAATATGACTACTGGTCAAAATGGCCAGAAATACTGACATATGTTTTACTCAGACAATATCAATTTGATAGCCACAGTTCTTAGCATGAAGCTAAATAACTTAATAAATGTTATCCTTAAAAATCGGACAACCTGTGGTATATTGTCATTCTTTAGAATTTCAAAATCATGGCATTCCCTGCGCTTTTGCTTTAATCCTCTTAGAGTAAGATGGTAGGATTGGCGATAATAATCTTGATAAAACAGTTTGCACTAAATTTACTGATCCTGAAAGAAAAACTTTATGAAATACTGCTATGATTTATAATACGTACATGAGTGGACATATAATCTAAATGCATCTTATAAGAATAATGGTGAGTGGTCAAAAGTATCGACTACGTGCTAACGTTGAGAGTAAGACAATATTCAGAAGTCGTCAAAAGACAACGATTGAATTTCAAAAAGGAAGTGGACGTGATCAAAACAGTCTTTCATAATCGTTTCACAGGTTTTAAATGCAGCTGCCTTATCGACGTGGGTATCTGACCCTCAATTCAGTCGGTGAAGAATATGTTTAAGTAGATATCTATCGATTATGATAATGTCCATGTGGTAACAGATTGAGTAGCAACATATTTATGAATAAATCGGTAGATATTTGGACGGCAAATGCGAGTGTCTCAGACACAAGGTGAAGACAATTCGAAAAGATAATATATGACATCGGTGATAAGGTTACCTGTGCGTCTGTGATCGACAACTGTTAGTGTAGGTTAACAAAAGGACGGAACAATATGCTCAAACAAGACAACCAAAGCTCACAACACATCTTAAATACCTGAAAATGATGAATTTTGCAAGGCGTCTTCTTTAAGCTGAAAGTTGTTACCAATGTTTTCAAAAACAAAAGGAACAGGTTATCGGAAAAATAGAAAAAGAAAAGGTGCAAAGTTAGATACACACATATGCATATGGAGGGAGAGAGACAGGGAGAGAGAGAGAGAGAGAGAGAGAGAGAGAGAGAGAGAGAGAGAGAGAGAGAGAGAGAGAGAGAGAGAGAGAGAGAGAGAGAGAGAGAGAGAGAGAGAGAGAGAGAAAAATAGGGAGAGAAAGAAAAGAGATAGAGCGAGAGAGAGAGAGAGTGAAAGAGAGAGAGGTAGAGGGTCAGAGAGAGAAAGGGAATTTTTGTGCTGCCGTTCCAAAATGTAAAATGCTTAATAGATTCCGGTGTGAGAAGTGTGTGTAGAAAGTGAATTAATTGAGTGTTGGTAAACCGGATTATTGGCGTTAGTCAACCGTACGTAGCGGTAAGGCCGGCATAATTATCTCAGATTTATCGAAGAGTATCAACGACTAAAGCCAACAGTATGAAGAACCTAGACACACGCACGTAAGTGCAGGCATATGTTTACGTACTAACGTATGTATGTATGTATGTATATATGTATGTATGTATGTGTGTATGTATGTATGTATGTATGCATGTATGTATGTATGCATGTATGTATGTATGTATGCATGCATGTATGTATGTATGTATGTATGTATGTATGTATGTATGTATGTATGCATGCATGTATGTATGTATAGCTGTATTTTCGACTTTTGAATTCGTTCCAATTTTCGTTGCGTGCTTATTGACTACGTTTTGCAAACATAGCCTCTTTCGATCTGTTTGTGAGAATTATTCAGCAGATGTATATCTGTTATGGCCACAATACAAGAATGACGACTATACACTAGCGCCGGTTTCGATCATGTTTATTCGTACCCAATTGCTTCTCGTTCTTCTTTTTTAACGGTTGTATCTCTATTTCCATCAATAACTTTATTACATTTTTGTTCTTTGAGAAATTTTAAATAAATAATAAAGTATTAAAGAAAATACCAGTCTTTTAAAATTCACAAGTCGTTAATCCAGTGTTTCAGTTCGGAACAAATTATAAAAGGAAAATATGAGTGTTATTACTGGTGTTAAATGTATCTATCTTAAGTTACAAATCCTAGTATATGTTCGGATTTCTGCTAGTGATATAATTTTATAATCTTACAAAGATGACAGACCGAAGAATGTGTTTGAAGAAAAAAATATAACGTATTCAAAAAATACATTCACAAAATATTGTGAAAGTGTATATTTGATACCTTGAACATATTATCAGGTCATCCCATAAGCCCTGTCCGATTTTACCTTTTTTTTAAATTGAATGAAATTTAATAGTATTTTAGAATGTCTAATGGTTTGCAAAATTCAGAAGTGGAGATTTCAACCTTGAAGATGAAGATCGAACAGGACGTCCAGTTGAGTTTGATGATAAGCTCCTTGAGGTATTACTTGAAGAAAATCCTGCATTATCAGTTGAAGAATTGGCAATAAAGCTTAGATCAAACCATACAACTGTTCATCGTCATCTTCTACAAATCGAAAGGTTTCTAAACTTGGAAAAGGGATGCCTCATGAATTGTCCGAAAGCAACCGCAAATCCCGAGTTGACATCTGCTCTTCTCTCCATTCTCGCGAACTCATTTCACCCTTGTAGGATAGACTTGTAACTGGTGATGAAAAATAGATCTTGTATCGAAATGTTAACCGTCGTAAACAGTGGCTTGGTAAAAGGGAAAAAGCTCAACCACAATTGAGAATGGGACTGCATACATACATACATACATACTCATATTTGTTTTGGAAATGCTTGTGAAACTTTATAAAATGTGAAATGGGACTGCATGGGAAAAATGTTCTCTCTATCTAATGGGATTGCAAAGGAGAAATTCACTTTGCATTGTTACCACCTTATGCAACAATCAATGCTCAAGTCTACTGTCAGGAATTAGAGCGTTCGAACCAAGCTTTGAAGAAAAAAAGACCCGCTTTATTGAATCGAAAAGGAGTGACAATGCGCGACCACACACGGCAAAGATCACATCACAGAAGATCGAAGAGCTTGGTTGGGAAAAAATTCCTCATCCACCTTATTCTCCCGACCTTGCTCCTTCAGACTACCATTTGTTTCGTAGTTTACAGAATCATTTGGGTGACATAACTTTCGCAAGTCAGGATGAGGTCAAAACTGACATTTCAGAGTTCTTCGCTTTGAAACCAAAAGAGTTTTACATCGATGGGATTAAAAAGCTTGTAAATAGATCGAAGGAAGTCATAGATAATCAGGGAAAGTATATTGATGATTAAATTTCAATTAAATATAACATTTGATCACTTGTTTTCTTTATTCAAAATTCGGACAGAACTTATGGGATGACCTGATGTATTCATTAAAAC
>NC_068982.1:2947242-2949424 GCF_001194135.2 Octopus bimaculoides | reverse complement strand
TATATATATATATATATATGTTCCATATATTCCTTTCATATCTCTCTTAGAAATACGAGGATACGTTTATGAAATTCTGATCGGCTGAACTTAGGCATTCAAAAGACTGTAAAGAAAAAACAAATGATTGAATATCGAAGCAAAAGTATGAATAAGTATACACTAGATACATGTGTAATTCGTATATATTGTTACAAGCGTGGCTCTGTGGCAAGGACTTTGGGTCCACTCATGTTGTTCCGGTTTCAATCCCATTGTATGACGCATTACGTGAGTGTCTTTTACTTGCTTCAGTCGTTAAACTGCGGCCATGCTGTGGCACCGCATTGGAATACTTACTTTGTTTTAAAGCCTCGTATTTATTCTATCAGTTTCATTTGCGGAACTGCTAATTTACAGGTACGTACACACACCAGTACCGGTTGTCATGCGTTGTGAGTGGGTGGGAACAAGCCCAAACACAAAGACACACAGACACACACATATATATGTATATATACCTATATATATACAACAGGCTTCTTCCAGTTTTCATCTGGTCAGCCCAAAACTATATTAGAAGACACTTTCCCAAGGTGCCACACAGTGGAACTGAACCTGGAACCATGTGGTTGGGAAGCAAACTTACCACACAGCCAGGCCTGCGCCTTTTCACCGAATCGCTAGGCGTAATCTAGCGATTCGGTGAAAGGGACCGATAATTAAGAACCAGCTTTGAACAATAACAATTACTTGGGTCGACTCTTTCGACTAAAAATTCTTCAAGGCATTGCTCCAGCATGGCCAACGACTGATAAAAGTGAAAAGAGATTTGAAATACTATTTTACACCGATTTCTTGCAGGATATTTGACCAATTTCTGGTAATTAATACAGTCTATCACACTTTGGTTGTACATTCACAGTTGAGACAACATAGAGAAATATGTAAATCATGTAACTATTTTTTTAATACGGCACACCTTGAAAATGAAAGAATAATCAAGCGGTGTCGGCGCGCCTGTGTGGTAGGAAATTTGCTTCCCAACCACATGGTCCCGGGTTCAGACCCACTGCGTGACAATGTTTCTGATATAGGCTACGGCCGACCAAAGTATTATGTGTGGATTTGGTAGACGGAAACGGAAAGAAACCCGTCATCTCTCTCTCTCTATATATAATTAAGATACTTAAATTGAGGCACCTTGCTTGTTCGGTACAATCTACACAACAATATTATTTGAATATTGAATATCAAGATTCCGTATAGGGGTGTTTGTACCTTATACTCCTGTAGTCTGTGCAGACAACATAACTCAGGTAAGTGAAGATATCGGCTCTTGGTAATTCAGACATATACTTTTGCTAAAGGTACTTTCTATTGTATTTATGAAGTGCAGATTCCGAGGGGTTAGTTGAACAGAATGTAAATAAATAACAAAGATGAACAGGTGTCAATTCATTACGACCCCTGTACAACTTTGTTACTTATGTACATATATATATATATAAGACTTGTGTGTGTGCGGCGTGTGTGTGTGTGTTTGTGTGTGTGTGTGTGTTTGTGTGTGTGTGTGTGTGTGTGTGTATGTGTGTGTGCGCGCGTGTGTGTGCGTGTATGTGTAAGGGCACGTCTTTGTGTCTGAGATGGTCTCCCACCTCTGCTTATCAAGCGGTCTTGGTGGATGATTTTCATCCCCATAACTTAGTGGTTCGTCAAAGGCACCGTTTAATTACCAGGTTTCAAAACAAATAATAAGTTCTGGGGTCGATTTGTTTGTTTGACTAAAATTCTTCCTGGCGGTGCTCCAGCATGGCCGCAGTCCGAAACAAATAAGAGATAAAAAAAAAGCGATTTGACCGAGGAATCTTTATGCATAGTGAACCAATCTAGAATCAATACTTGGAGAATACAACAAAACTTTTCCATTAACGCTGCTCAACAAGCCTGATTACGCTTTGCTGGAACCGAATACAAACGAAGTTTAGACACAATATAGGAACAAAACACAATTATTCTGCGTGATCATCAGCCAGGACATCCTGATGATAGCATTACGTCGATGGAATGCGATGGTTATGTTTACATAGATTTCTGTAATATTGAAAAGAAAATTGGAAAAAGATTATATGTAAAACTTATCCGAGCCGTGTTTTACTCATAAATATACATTAATATACATACATGTACCCACACGTACAGA